>NC_083315.2:95663276-95963276 GCF_963455315.2 Globicephala melas
TTGTTTTTATATTCATTCAGCCAGTCTGTGTCTTTTGGTTGGAGCATTTAATCCCTTTACATTTAAGGTAATTGTTGATATGTATGTTCCTATGACCATTTTCTTAATTGTTTTGGGTTTGTTTTTGTAGGTCTTTTCCTTCTCTTGTGTTTCCTGCCTGGAGAAGTTCTTTTAGCATTTGTTGTAAAGCTGGTTTGGTGGTGCTAAATTCTCTTAACTTTTGCTTTCCTGTAAAGATTTCAATTTCTCCATCGAATTTGGTTGAGATCCTTGCTGGGTAGCATACTCTTGGTTGTAGGTTTTTCCCTTTCATCACTTTAAATATGTCCTGCCACTCCCTTCTGGCTTGCAGAGTTTCTGCTGAAAGATCAGCTGTTAACCTTATGGGGATTCCCTTGTATGTTATTTGTTGCTTTTCCCTTGCTGCTTTTAATATTTTTTCTTTGTGTTTAATATATGATAGTTTGATTAATATGTGTCTTGGCGTGCTTCTCCTTGGATTTATCCTATATGAGACTCTTTGCGCTTCCTGGACTTGATTGACTATTTCCTTTCCCTTGTTAGGGAAGTTTTCAACTATAATCTCGTCAGATATTTTCTCAGTCCCTTTCTTTTTCTCTCCTTCTTCTGAGACCCCTATAATTCGAATGTTGATGCGTTTAATGTTGTCCCAGAGGTCCCTGAGACTGTCCTCAATTCTTTTCATTCTTTTTTCTTTATTCTGCTCTGTGGTAGTTATTTCCACTATTTCATCTTCCAGGTCGCTTATCTGTTCCTTTGCCTCAGTTATTCTGCTATTGATTCCTTCTGGAGAATTTTAAATTTCATTTATTGTTCATCATTGTTTGTTTGCACTTTAGTTCTTCTAGGTCCTTGTTAAACGCTTCTTGTATTTTCTCCATTCTTTTTCCAAGATTTTGGATCATCTTTAATATCATTACTCTGAATTCTTTTTCAGGTAGGCTGCCTATTACCACTTCATTTGTTTGGTCTGGTGGGTTTTTACCTTCCTCTTTCATCTGCTGCATATTTCTCTGTCTTCCCATTTTGCTTAACTTATTGTATTCTGGGTCCTCTTTTCGCAGGCTGCAGGTTTGTAGTTCCCTTTGTTTTTGGTGTCTGCCCTCAGTAGGTAAGGTTGATTCAGTGCTTATATAGGGTTCCTTGTGGAAGGGACTGGTGCCTGTATTCTGGTGGGTGGGGCTGGATCGTGTCTTTCTGGTGCAAAGGGCTGCATCTGGTGGTGTTTTTTGGGGTGTCTTTTAACTTAGTATGATTTTAGGCAGCCTGTCTGCTAATGGGTGGGGTTGTGTTCCTGTCTTGCTAGTTTTTTGGCATGGGGCATCCCGCAGTAGAGTTTGCTGGCCGTTGGGTGGAGCTGGGTCTTAGCTTTGAGACGGAGATGTCTGGGAGAGCTCTTGCTCATTGATATTACGTGGGGCCGGCAGATCTCTGGTGGTCCAATGTCCTGAAGTCGTCTCTCCCACTTCAGAGGCTCTGGCCTGACATCAGTCCAGAGCACCAAGCCACATGGCTCAGAAGAAAAGGGAGAAAAGAAGAAAGAAAAAAAATTAATATAAAAATTATTAAAATATTAAAAATTTTAAAAGTAATAAAAAAAGAGAGCAAGCAAACCAGTAAACAAATCCACCAATGATAATAAGCACTAAAAACTATACTAAAATAAACATAAAAAATCAGAAACAAGTCAGTCACTGACAGCAAACCCCAAGTCTACAGTTGCCCCCAAAGTCCACTGCCTCAATTTTGGGTTGATTCGTTGTCTACTTAGGTATTCCACAGATGCAGCATATCTGAAGTTGATTGTGGGGATTTAATCTGCTGCTGCTGAGCTGCCCAGAGAAGTTCCCTTTCTCTTCTTTGTTTGCTCAGCTCCTGGGGTTTAGCTTTTGTTTTGGCCCCACCTCTGCATGTAGGTTGCCCTCAGGCTTCTGTTCCCACCCAGACAGGACAGGGTTAATACAGTGGCTGATTAGGGTGCTCTGGCTCACTCATGACGGGGGTGGGGGGGGGGGCGCGGTGTTGGTGGGGAGGGAGGGGTACAGTAGTTATAATTGGAATGCTGGGTGAGCCTGAGGCAGCAGAGGCTGGAGTGATGTTGCAGCAGCCTGAGGCACGCCGTGGGTTCTCCCAGGGAAGTTGTCCCTGGATCATGGGACCCTGGCAGTGGCGGGCTGCACAGGCTCCCCGCTGGCGACGGGGGTGGCTTGTGGATAGTGACCTGTGCTTGTACATAGGATTCTTGGTGGCTGTAGCAGCAGTGTTAGCATTTCATGCCTGTCTCTGGTGTCTGAGTTGATAGCCACAGCTTGCGCCCATCTCTGGAGACTGTTTAGGTGGTGCTCTGGATCCCCTCTCCTTGCGCACCCCGAAACAATGGTCTCTTGCCTCTTAGGCAGGTCCAGAGTCTTTCCCAGACTCCCTTCCAGCTAGCTGTGGTGCACTAGCCCCCTTCAGGCTATGTTCATGCAGCCAACCCCAGTCCTCTCCCTGCGATCTGACCTCCAAAGCCCAAGCCTCAGCTCCCAGCCCCCACCTGCCCCAGTGGGTGAGTAGACAAGTCTCTCAGGCTGGTGAGTTGCCCGTCCACACAGATCTTCTGTGCGGGAATCTCTCTGCTTTGTCCTCTGCACCCTGTTGCTTCACTCTCCTCCGTGGCTCCGAAGCTTGCCCCTGCCACCACCTGTCTCTGCCAGTGAAGGGGCTTCCTAGTGTGTGGAAACCTTTCCTCCTTCACAGCTCCATCCCAGAGGTGCAGGTCCCATCCCTATTCTTTTGTCTTGTTTTTTCTTTTTTCTTTTGCCCTACCTAGGTACATGGGGACTTTCTTGCCTTTTGGGAGGTCTGAGGTCTTCTGCCAGCATTCAGTAGGTGTTCTGTAGGAGTTGTCCCACATGTAGATGTATTTTTGATGTATTTGTGGGGAGGAAGGTGATATCCACGTCTTACTCCTCTGCCATCTTGAAGGTCCCCCCCCAACCTTAATTCTCTTGTTAATGTATATCTATCCCTCCCATATTTGGCTTATATAAAGAACATAAAACATTTTGTGCTTTAATTAACTCTAATTAATGGAGGTATGGAGGGTTCCCAAATATGTAATAATGAATAGCAATTTAGAAGCCAGGGTAAAATCATTCAAAACAGGGTGCCTGGACTTGTGTTGTGAAGATGTTCTTGCCATGATCTCCCTGGGCTCCACTCTTCTCCCAGTCATTCAGTCTGTTTATCTGTTTATTTAAGTATATCTTCTTCTTACCTCAATTCCAATTATCTATTGCTGTTTGAAATTAGTTAGAAAAAATGCTGTGGTAACAACTTGAAATTTTCCATGGCTTATAACCAAAAAGACTCTTTTTTTTGCATGTCCATTGTGGGTTAACTGTTACATGTTGTCTCACTTTGGGACCCAGGATAAAGGCACAGCTATGGTGGATATGAGGCTAGTTTTATGGGGCAGGGAAAGAAGGAATGGCCAGTCACATACTCACTCTGAAAGGCTTGTCTTGGCTTGGAAGTGATACATTTCTCCTGCTTACCTACATATGTCCCAAGCAAGTCACATGGCCAAGCTTGTCAACAAGGTGAGGGGTTGGGGGACCACAGAAGGAGAACTGGAATATTTGATAGAAGAATAATGTCATCTACCATGATCCACTTTAGACTTAGCTGAGATACTTTGTTGAGATCACATCTCTCTTCAGAGAACCATTAGGATTCACACTTCTTATGCATTTATTGGTAAGAATTTGACTTTACAAAAACAGTTTGAGATTGAAAATTGGAAGATTCCCCTCTTACCAAATTTTAGTGCTATTTGGCATGCCTCTTCTCCAATCAATATTTTCTTATCAAATACTAGGTGCACATCATCAAGCTAAAATGCCAGCTCTATCTTAAGGGAAATTACAATACCATGGTTTAAAAACATGTATTATAGTCTCCCTTATCTGTAGTTTTACTTTCTGTGGTTTCAGTTACCTGTGGTCAACAATGGTCTGAAAATAGAAAATTCATAAGTTTTAAATTGCATGATATTCCCGAGTAGGGTGATGAAACCTTGTTATCCCATTACTTCCTGCACAGGACACGAATAATCCCTTTGTGCATTGTAAACTACCCTTAGTCGCTTAGCAGCCCTTTCAGTTATCAGACTGACTGTCCTGATACTCAGTACTTGTGTTTAAGTCACTCTTATTTTACTTAATAGTGGCCCCAAAGCACAGGAGTCATGATGCCGGCTTCCTGTAAGTGAAAAGGTGAAAGTTCTTGACTATTAAGAAAATAAAAGAAATCTTATACTGAGGTTGCTAAGATCTACAGTAGGAATGAATCTTCTATTCACGAAATTATGAAAAAGGAAAAAGAAATTTGTGTTAGTATTGATGTTGCACCTCAAACTGCAGAAGTTACAGCCACAGTGTGTGATAAGTGCTTAGTTAAGATGGAAAAGGCATTAAGTTTTTACAAGATACAGTTGACCCTTGAACAACATGGGGGTTAGGGGTACAGACCCCCCATGCAGTTGAAAATTCATATATAACTTTTGACACCCCCCAAATTTTACTAATAGCCTACTGTTGAACAAAAGCCTTACTGATAATATAAACTGCTGATTAACACATATTTTGTATGTTATATGTATATCTACATATATCTTATATATTCATGACATACCTAATTTTTCTTAATTTTTTTTAGTGTTTCTAGACTATGTGGTTCATCTTGTGAGGTTATTCAAATTGTTGAAAATCTTCAAAAAATTTTCCAGTATATTTATTAAAAACAGTCTGTGTATCAGTGGACCCATGCAGTTCAAACCCATGTTGTTCAAGGGTCAGCTGTATTTTGAGAGAGGGGGGTGGGGGGAAATAGAGACCACATTTACATAATTTTTTTACAGTATAT
This sequence comes from Globicephala melas, assembly GCF_963455315.2. Taxonomy (NCBI): domain Eukaryota; kingdom Metazoa; phylum Chordata; class Mammalia; order Artiodactyla; family Delphinidae; genus Globicephala; species Globicephala melas. The sequence goes on from NC_083315.2 coordinate 95,668,206, forward strand.
TGTTATAATTGTTCTGTTTTATTACTAATTATTGTCGGTCTCTTACTATGCCTAATTTATAGATTAAACTTTATCATACGTATGTGTATTTAGGGAAAAAAATAGTATATGTATAGGACTTGGTACTATCTGTGGTTTCAGGCATCCACTGGGGGTCTTGGAACGTATCCCCCGAGGATAAGGGGGTCTACTGTACAATCAGTTGGCCAAACAAGCATATGTATTTGTAATTCCACACTCTAGGAAACTTCTTCTCCTTGAGTTCATCAGATAGCTTTGATTCTGTATTCTACGTTTTTGTATCATTATAAACACGTATTTTAAAAAAAACACACATTACATTTCCTGAGTCCAGGAGGGTGTTGTTTTATTAGTATGTCTTATTGTAGTATTGTATCTTAGACTTTTTCTTTACCTTTGTCAACTCCAGTACAAATGTTCTAGGGTGGGAGCAGTTAGAAGTTTGTCTACTGTGTTATTTTATGCTTTTCTTGGAAGAGCTAGAAACTGGATTCATGAACTCTTCTTTTGCCCCCCTCCCCCTGAAATGGCAGAGAAGTTTGCCAAGGTGTTGGTGAGCAGGAAACAGTGTTTTGGGTGCCAACAGAACTCACAGAGAAGCCACCTGTGTGGGTGTGGATGGAACCCGCTGGAGGATGTCTGCTTCTGGGTGCTGCACACCACTGGCCAGAAAGCCACCTGCTGGCCACTGTGGTGGGAAAAAGAAGGAGAAAACCAGAATCAGGAAGAGTGGTCATTTGGTCTTGTCTCTCTAGTGTCTTCTGCTGACAAGACCTAATGCTGTGGCATCTGGTAAAGGAGAATGTTTACAGGGTCCAGCTCCAGTGTCACAAATCAGAGCAAAGAAGTGTATATTTGGAGCCCGAAAGCAGTAAGTTGATAACTGACACAGTGACTATGGAATTTATTGTCTAAACTAGGAAGCAAAGGGGAGATCCATTAATATTTATACTGAGCCAATAGGTATAAATTAGAACTGTCCTAGGAGAAACTAGAGATATGTTTACCCTATGTGGGAGCTGGGCCCAAGGGCGAATAGATCTGGATGTGGGGAAGAGGAGAATCAGTGAAGAACACTGTGCGTGTAAGGACTTGTGTGAACAAAGAAATGGGTGCTGGAGGTGTGGAGTGAATAAGCTTAATGTGTGGCCTGAGAGAGAAGCACATGTAAAGATGAAATAGTAATTTTTGAATAAGGCTTTTAGATGGAAGGCTTAACAAATTTATCTTATAATCTTAATATTAATGCCCATAAATTTGTAGAAATTATTCTTTACAAGAACGTGCATTTCCCTTTCTATCAGTTCCATCATCGGGACTCAGAGTACCTTCATCAAGCATTTATCATGCTGTCTACTAAGAATTCAGTGCCTTCTGCAGACCTACAGTTCAGTTGTTGAAAAAACTGATTGGGTCTCTCAAAATTAGACGAAGGAAACTTGGTGGAGAATTTGTTTATTGTCAGTCTTTGAATGTGATTTTATTTTATGAATTATGAAATAAAATTTTATTTTATGAAATGTGATTTTATTTTATGAAAAAGGAAAAATTGAAAAATTACCTTTCTGTAATATATGGTATAAATAATACCAAAAAGAAGTCTGTGCAGGTTATTTTTCAAGTGTACATGTGTATGGAGAGAGAGAGAGAATATGTTAAAGTATTTTTAGTCTAAATCCTAAGAACATACAGTTATAAGAGCTAATGCCATTGATTTTTCTTCACTTTTTTCCTTCATCACCTGAATGCAGCCCCCAGTAATAAGACTCTTACAAGAAGCCTCTTATTAAACGTTTTACACAGATGATGAAGAAATGGAGGCCTAGAAATGTGAAGCGTTTTGCTCATGTCACAAGAGAATTAGTGGGGGAGCAAGTTTCCTGCTTCTCAGGTCAACATCCCTTCTTTTCCACCAGGATCTCTTGCTTGTCTTTAAGCTCAAGGAGGTATTATCAGAACTCCAGTATCTGAACTTCACATGAGAGCTAGAGATATGCCTCTGGACATTTGCTTTCTAGATAAAGGGATACTGGATTCAATGGCCATGTTTCAGGGCACTGACCCCACAGAGTCATCTTTCCTTCCTCAGTGCTCATCTCCTAATCTACGTTTGTTCCTTTCATTTCTTGCCCAGCTCCCCCATATCTCAGTTATTTTCTCCTTCTTTGTCGAAATTTCACAAGTTTGGAGAACAGGGACTGTGCTTCTTTGGAAGGCAGGGTTTGTATTCCAGACACTAATAGGTCTCCCTTTGTGAGCCGCTTCTCCAGCCCATGTGTTCCTACACTGGTCCCTCCAATCTACAGCTTTTCATGAGCCTCTGGTCCCCAGGCTCCCTGGTCTAACTCTGACATCTGGTAAACCATGTTGGAAAAGCTACTTCTGCAATTTCTATATTATCTCTCTACACATTCCAGATAATAAATGAAAAGTATTTGGGAAAGAATTAGAACTAAACAATTCTCAAAAGTTTTCTTTAGATTGATTTATTGGCTGACCTCTCTGTACCTTTCTAACAATATTGCTATTAAAAACAAGCCCATCTATTCCAATTCACCACATGTGACCCCATTAAATCCATGGCTTTAAAGCTTTGCAGGCTTGTTTCCAGCATTTAACTTCCCTGGTAAAAACAAATGACTTTACTGATAACTGAACCTGAGGGAAAATACTTTTTAAACATCTCTATTTTATAGATTATTATACAATGTTTGAAAATTTGATCAAAATTAATTTTGTAGATAACTGCAAAATATAGACCAGTCTCTCCACCTGTCCCATTTTTTGGGGGGGAAGTGTCCATGCAGAAAGGGCACAAGTTATGGTCAGCTTTTTTTTTTTTGGTCTTTGTCTCTGATATTAGTCTTCTTCCTGTGGATTGTCATTATTTCCAGCACAAAATACTAAATGAAACATTTATAGAAATCTTTGGAATGGATAGTCATTCCCATTTTCTTAAATTCATGTTTCCCAGATTCTTTAAGTAAGCTTGTAAAAATTTATAAAGCAGCTTTATTAACTGGTAAGATTTTAATTAAAAACACAATAATATTTAAAGAAAAAACAAATCTGGCTTGTGATGTTGTCAGAAAGTCTTACTTTACAAAAGTCTCCACAGTACAAAAAAACTATAAATAAAGTAGCATCTCCAAAATTTTGAAAAGAGCCACACCACTCTTTCCTCCTGCCTGATTTAAAAATATGTGACAAAGTAAGAGAATTGGAAAAAACCCTCTTCCCATACCCTGTCTGGCTAATTCAGACCAACTGGGAAAAATCACATGATGGACAACACATCAAAAATCCAGGCTGAAAACGGCCAAATCTATGAATAGCAGATATGGGAACCAGCCCAAGGCTTGTGTGTAGAAGGGTGACAGATAAAAATAGTGCCCTAAATTTTTCAAAGGTGATTTGAAACTTCCCAGTATAGATGACCTTGCTACTGAAAATAAGATGACAAGGGCAGAGTTGAAATTGCAACCTCTCTCAAGGATCTGTAGACTTAAGCTAATGTTCAAGAAAAAGAGCTAATTTCCCCCCTCACCAGCAAGCTGCACACAGGCACAGAGCATTTCTTTTTCTTTGACAAATTCTTAATATATTTATCCTTCCCCTCTGTTCCCTTCAAGAAAGAAAGGCAGTGGCCCAGGATTGTGAGTTTTCAAAAAGCATATCCCATTTTCAGTTCCCTCCTGTGATGAAAGCAATGTCCAGGAGACGAGGTAGGCTCAGCGACAATATTAAAAAAATATATGTATTTCTCACATCATAAACCATTTTTTCTTTGTTTTGCTGGACATTCTTCATTGTGCCTTTGCCTCCACACTGTGCTTGATATCAGTGAGGGAATGGCTTGCAGCTGCTTAAACAGAAAAGTTTTCAAAACTTGCTGGCTCCCGTATCAACCAGCTACAAAGATAAAGGCTATGCCACTTAATTTTTTTTTTTAATTTATGTTTTTGAGAAAGGCAGAAAGAGTAAAGAAGGAAAGTTTGTTTTTGAATGTCCATTTCTGAAGTTCTTTACCTCTCTTCCTTGCTCTACTGTTGATTAAAATATCTTCACATGTCTCCAAGGCTCTCTAAGCTGGATGGGGAGAGTTTGGTGACAGTGAGGAATACCATTAGTGAGATTTCTTTTGGTGATAGACAGATGTAAATGTATCCATCTAATTTTCTGCTCTCAGGTCTCTGTCTGCAGATGGATGTTAATAATTAGCAGTTGCATCTCCTCCCTCTTTATCAAATTGGATTCTCCATAAATTCATCATTTCTTTTTTATTTTCTCAAAGTAGTAGCAGCTCTGACAGCCTCTCTTTGTTCTTGTGTTTATAAATAATTTATAACACAGAAATATCTCTTCTTAGTCTTAAAACATAAACTAATGGAATAACACAACACACTGGCCCAAACTGCCTTCCACTTGGGGAGAGAGAAAACCTTAGCGTGGGGTGGAGGATGCATAGAGCTTCATTCTTAACAAAGGAGGCTGAAGATCAGATGAAAAATAAAAAATAAAAAACATTTGTCCACCTGAATGTAGTTTTTTGGTTTTAATTTTTTTTCCCCTTCCAGTTTCTAGCCGGGTATGGGAGTTCTAGACAGCACAAGCAAATTCTTTTGTGATTTCTTCCAAATAGTGTACCTTGCTCGAATTCCCAAATACACAATACATTTCATTAGGCTCTAAAGAAAGGAGACTATCATTCAATTAAAACATCCACAGATGCTAAAAACATACCATGGTACATTAATTCAACAACTGTATGCTCATAACGCATGCACAATCTTTAAACACCAAATTACAGCGCTTTGGTCCAAATTAGCAATAAAATGCAATGTGTTTGCCCTCTACTGGGTAGTAATGACTGTGTAGTTTTCCTTGCATACCCAGTAGCCTTCTAGACAGCTTCATAACTGTTTCATGTAGTCACTTTCACAGTGTTATAAACAAATATGGCTAGGATTTGTGCTAATTAAGGTAAATAGAACAATGTTGAAATGGGTTTTCTAAGCTAAGATCTTCAGTGGAGGTGCTTTTAAAATTTTTCTTATATTACTCTAGGTTTGCACGTCACATCATAGGAGATGGCTTATAAGTCATCATTTGATATCTTGGAAATATATTCAGGTTGTCGATAAATATTCCACCTAACAATGCTAATGCAGAATGTTTGTCATGTAATTTAGATAGGAATCTGAACACCTTCTTATATCAGCTGTTAAGATTTTTCACTGAAGCAGAAATAATGTCTTATCTTCCATCTGGAAATGGGACATAGAATAGTGACACAAGTTATTTACAGAGTTACTGTAAAACAAGAGTGGTAACAGAGTGACTACAAAGCAACTCTCTGGGTTGCTGCTGCACTGTAATGCCAGATAAATAATCATGCCAGGGTAAATGAATTGGGAGAGGCCTGATTTTGTAGAGCATAAATGTAATTTGCATTCCTTTTGGGGTGGAGCTTCTCTTTGCATGTTGATTTCTGAAACATCTTTTGAAGTCCTAGCTGACCCTGTAGAGCAATATGTATGTACGTGGAACACTCATGCCATTTCTACCTTACAGGAAGTTGGGGGAGGAAGCCATTCCACTGCCAGAGATGGAGCCTCAGTCCAGTCCAGAAAGACAAACATACCTTGAGATTTAAACTGGTTGAATAAAGGGACTGGGTTTAGCTGGAGAGGAATTTGGCTGGTATTCCGGGTCAGGTCTTCTCCCTTGGTCCCAGTTGTCTTGCTCTTGGCAAATGATTTATTTTTCTCTTAAAAATGGAGTGGGATTAATATCTTGACTTGGGGCTTTGGAATGTTTTCTCCCCAGAAACGGCAGTCAGCATTATGGGTTAGAGTGATTCAGGCATAAAGCAGTAAGGGAAGTGGTTTTTTTTTTGTCGAGGTACTGGGGACAAAATAATTACTGGATTGTACCACAGCCCAACAATTAAGAAGAAATAAAATCCTTTCTTTGGCTTAAAAACATTTCTACGTAAGTCCTGGGGTTCCTGCTCCTCCCACTGGCCCACCTACTGCATATCTTCTGGGCTCTGTCTTTATCTCTGGGGTCTTTCTGGGGCAGGCATGTAGCAGTATATCTCAGAGAAAAATATTTTTTATTCAAAGCAGAGAATGTAAAATGCCCTAGTGTCTCCTTTTTTTTTTAAAATTTATGTTTCTTTAGAAATTGACATAACTTTCAGAGCGTATATATAGGCGTGGGATGGGGGAGAGGTAAGGAAGTAAGATGAGAGCCTTGCAGTTTGGGGTAGAGATTAAACAGGAGGAAAACATGGCTTTGCAGAAGACAGTTTGCAGCCGTTGAGAGAACTGAAGGGAAGAAGACAAATCCCACAGAACTTAGTTGACAATTGTTCAATTTAATGATGGTCTGATGGGATCAGAGCATCTTCCAAAATTCTGGAATTTTCCTAACTGCCTACTGTTTCCTTATATGTACGGCACGACATTTGTTTCTCCGTTCAGGTCCTTGTCATCTTGCTAGTTCTGTACTTGGCTAAATGGCTGAAGATGTTTTGGTTTGTAAGGCAATTCTTGTTCCCAGCTGCATTAAACTGCTGTTATTAATTACCTCCTTTGGTCTAACATTATGCCTTTATAACACACATACTGTCAGGCTCTCTGTGATTATTGGAAGGCTATGCCATACACAAAGGCATTAAGCTTAAAACAATAGAGGCTGCTTATTTGATAGTGGAAGATGTCAGAGGGAGACAAGCACAGTTGGCTAGAACTGACTTGAAGCTCGTCATAAGGAAATAAGGGGCGAGGTGATCACAGAACGGCATTAACTGCGCCTGCGAGACACACAGTTCTACATGGCAGCTTCCATCATGCATTTCCCATGGAAGAAGGGGGGGAAACGGGCTCTGAGTAAATGATGGGTGAATACAGAATCAATTGTAGTGTGTGACAAGACACTTTCTCTCTTTGTTTAATATATAAATCAGGAGCACTTATGAATTGATATTAATTAAAATAATGTATTTGCTTTCTTTCAACAGTAATGTCAGCCTGGTTAAAAAAGGGAACGCTAAATCTTCATTAGACTTTCAATATTAAAAAACTTGCATGAAATATGAATTAGCATTTAACTTGTTGCTAGTTAGTTTAAAGGGGAGAGAATGCAATAGGCATCTAGCATTTTGGACAAAAGCAGAATCGGCTTTCCCAAACCTGGGAATAAGTTGGTCTCTAGAGGCCACATGGATCAGGGAATCATCCATCGTTACCTTCTAACAGGAGTGACTGCATCCCAAATGGAATTACTAAATGCTGTCGCATCCATGGAATTAAGTTTCTATCAAAAGGCTGATGCATGGTGAACCACCAAAATGTCTGAACATGAAAATTCAGCTTATAAAGGTCCTTAGAGTTCTGTTGATATATATCTGGGGATGTGGGCAAAAACAGCCTTTGTTTTAGAATAAAGCACGTATAGATTTCATTTTTCTACAGTCTTTTCCACACATAGAGAAATTATGAAAAGCTTAAAGTGTCATTACTTAGCTATGTCAAATTTTGGAAATCAGTAGCTACTTGGAGGGGAACAGTGGGTAAGAGGCTTTTGTTCATTCTGTTCAGATGGATAGTTGATGTCTTCTGATCTTCATTGCACTGGTGGCCTGAAATTAGAACAGATATAAATGGAATGACCAGGCTGAGACCTCCCTCATATTGAATTCAAAAATACATTATGAAACTCCAATGATCATATCGGCAATGTGTTGTCTTAGGTGAAAGCTGTTCATAAATGGGCTTGCTTATAAAATACACTATTGATTTTATAATTACGTTCCACCTGGATTTATATATTTGGAAAGTGTGATTGAATTTTAGACCTCTCTCTGGGGGTGGCATGTACATGCACAGAGAAACCACAAGGTGGTGGTATGGTGTCACCATATTTTTTAAGAACAACAAGAAAAGGGGGTTTGTTTAATGAGCTTGCCCTCACAAACCTGCTCATCTAGTGAACTGTGACTTTTCAAATACCAACCTATTAATGTCAAAGGCAATACTGAAGGGAACAGTTGTGTTTGATTTAAAAAATACAGACAATGTGAAGTCCACTATGGCCCAGTATCTATCACTTATGGGGCTCCATTCATGCCTAATGCTTTATTCAAGCTAAGACCTAGTTTTTATATATCAGATTAATACATATCTACAGCTTTGCACCTTTCTAGTTTGATTTTTTTATCATCAGGGCTCACCGGGGCCATTTTCATTCCCTTACTATACCATCTGCAAGCAGGTGGATTAGAGATAACTCTCATTGTGCTTTGTTTTTCTCCCGACACTGTCATTAATCATTCCTTAAGCCACACTTCAACTTCTAGTAATCAGGACTGGCTGCTCCTGAGCTGCACAAGAATTGCCTCTCACAGTGTAATATGGAATTGGAAGCGAATGGCTGAGGCCAGACGCCTCTTCTGCATTCCCCATCTATCTCATCATTTAGGTATTTATCCATCTCGGGCTTGTACAGAAAGCACCTCTCTCCTTCCCATGAGGACGCAGATTGCAACAGAGGATCAGATTTGTTACCAGGCTTTGGGCTTTGATTGTCCTCTTATAAGTTCGGGATTAAAGTGAAATTTCCCACAGGGCTATGCAGGATTTGCTAGCATTTAACTGTTTAACCTGGCTGTTTGTGAATGAGAATCCTGTGGTCAACTATTCCGTAGAGAATATTATGGTAAGCCGAGCCTGAGTGGTACACATTCCGGTATGTGCCTGTAAAGACGGGCACAGTTGATTCCAATTAACTTCATATCTGATGTCAGTTGTTTTCATGTACACAGAGAGCAATGATCCTAAGGTAAAAAGAAAGCCAAAGCATTCCCTCTCATGAAGTATAGATGTCAGTTTTAAATAAATGCAAATCTGCTCCCTCAAAATTATGATTTCCACTTATGCTTTTTACACTGATTAGAGAATTAATCAGTCTTGCATTGGGTTGTTTCTGTTTTGTGTAGTTGTTTTATGTTCTCTAATTTGTTTACTAATTTTAATCTAGCAATGATTTGATTCTTTATTCAACATGCCTTTGAATATAACCAAAACAGAAACAAAGTTTGTGAATTTATTTACACTTACTGTTTTCACGTTGATAAATATGTACTTAGAATGTCTTAGGTTATATGTAGAACTTATATAGATACAGTTCCCTAATTCTTTGCTATTTCTGAAGAGCAGAATTTTTCTAATCTGCTCTTCATCCCCTGAATCAAAGCAATGGGAGATTGGAGGAAGGATTATTCAAATATTATGTCCCTATTATCTATTTTTGTTTTTGTTTTTTAGATTATGACTACTTAAGGGAAGGATTTGAAAGACATCAAAATCATTGTTACCTAGTGTTGAGGGGTTGTATGCCCATCCACTGCAGTTATTCTGTTTAATGTGAATATTTTTTTAAGTGCCTAAGAAGATAGTGCTCATTTTGTTTGTCTCATGAAAAGAAACAGAACAACGAGGCAACAGAAGTATGGAATTTAGCAAACCATTTAAAGCTTATGGTGAAACCTGGCTTTTGCAAGGGAACCGATCACATCATTAAACCTTTTATTCTTCCACAAATCCTCCATTACATTTTGTAACCTCAATTTTGTGATGTTAAAAGAAAGTGAAACACACACCTAAGCAGAAATAACTTAAAAAAACGATTTTTAAAATAAAAAAAATGTTGGTTACAACAGATTGAAACATTAAAAGAAAGTTTCAAGCATCTCACTGGATTTCCTTTTGTAATGGCTAGTGTAGGTGGCAAACTGATGATTTTTAGGGAGGAGAGGAACGGGAAGTGGCGAGGCTACAGTGGTCTGTAGACTAATTTATTTGTTTTGCTGCATTTGAGTCACATACCCTCTTATTAGGGAGCAGCTTTCAAAGCAGTTTTGATGGACACTGATCTTGAGCCTGGTGGGAGCTTGCTTGGGGTTATAAACAAGAACACCACGGGCTTGGTACTAAATATCTTTAACCCCATTTACCATATCCCACAGAATTAGGGAGGCACTGAATTAAGAGTACGTGGTGGAAAAGTTCTCTCTCTTTTAAATGCAAGAGGAATCTTCTCCAGATTCACATGAGTAATTTTCAGCTGTGTATTATGCTCCTGAAGTAACCTCTTCATTCCCATTGTTTTAGTGTGAAATCATTTCCTCGGGATATAATTAGAGTTGCTCCATTTATTACATTAAATGATTAGCATGCACTTGAAATGATGCAGTGTATTTTCCTTTATTGCTGATGACTCTTAAATATGGGCCTCTATTCTTAATGGATAAATTAAGATTGTCTTGGCTCTTTGTAGCCTACTGTGTAGCCAAACAAGAGTGACTTTCTTTTTCAAACATAGGCCAGGTGTGCTGTGGCTGAGGTCTAGGTTTGAAGAGATTCTATTCATATGGATGTCCCACCTGGTTCAACAAAGAGCTCGATAATACTGCTTAAAGGGTTTCTCTCCCAATCCCCTTAATAAAAATGCTTTTAATGACAGTACTTTATCTGGCATTACTCATCCTATGTGTAGAGTAAGTAAGTTTAACATAAAGTGACCCAAGATCACATTTCAAAAAAGTACCTCATAGGAAAGGCATGCGCATTATCTGAGTAAGCAATGTGCCCTACGAACCATGGAAAAATGGTATTTTAAGAATTACCAAATATAGATTCCATTTGGATGCAAGTGCTTCTTGCTCTCTTTGAACTAGCTTGGTCGCGTAGCTGACAGAGTCATCTGAAATCCCCTGGAAAGTTAGGATCAAGCAGACACTGCATGCTAAACAGGCATCATTGCACGCGTAATTAGAGAAACGGGAAAGAAACCGGGTGCGTCTTGTAGTTAATTTTCAGATTGTCACAAAATAATAATAAATGGGATAATTTAACCATAATGTTTGTTAGAAAATTTTAAACCTGTGTTTAGTTGCGAGTTGTAAACATGCATAGATATAAAGACTAACCATGATGAGGATTTGCCAGTTTTACATTTGGCCATTCTGTCTAAATGTATGTTTGATCTTTAATAAGTTTCATTATTAAGAGACAGACTTTTACATAAAAAGAGTTCAAAGAAAACTAAAAAATTCTTCCTGCAAACTTCAAATAGTTTTATCTGTTTTGAGGACGAGATCATTTTTCTGCCACCTAGACGTGATGATTCAAAACTCTGTCATTTTGCCTTTATTGATTTATGTATTTATTGTGTTCTAATAGCATTGTTATTTTCATGAGAACACTGAGTTGCTGCGGGAGGTTTACGGTTCTTGGCAGCAACTGGAGAATTAAAAAAGAAAAGAAGAAAAAGAAGCATGGGTTGTGAAGTCGAGTTCTACCTTTTGGCAGCAGTGATCCCCTTGCCCCACACAGGGTGAAACTGTTTGGGTTCCCACACTCTGATTTCTCAGGTATAGTGAGTAGAGGAATAAACTACCAGAAATCAGGTATTACCTTAGCAAGTGAGAAGAGGAATTTAATACTTCTCTCATATAATGCATTTACTACTTCTCTCTTATAATTCATATCCCGGGAATGAGCACATAAATTCTCTGTAAACAGTAGCTAGCATTTTCTCACCACGCAGTCAAATAAAAAGCACTCGTGGAAAAGTTCTTTGTATCTCAACTATGGTCTTCAGAAGAGATTCCTGTCAATACTTAGATTCCTGTCAATTCCTTACTTTATGTTTTGGACCAAAAATACTGGAACAACAATGGCAACAACAAAAAACTCTTTTTATTTGTGTTTTATTTTCTGGGGTTGGTTTTAGCTCTGTAAGCCATCTGAGTGTGCAGAATTTCTTATTAGAAGTTATTTAAAATATAATAAATTAAAAATGGTAATGTTCTGGTTAAATATCAAAATAATCTTAAATACCCTTGTATTTTTCTACTCAGTTAGATGAAAACTTTGCATGTTTAGCCTTTTATATGATAGCAAAATTGGGCTTTAGCTGAGCCATACTGACTTGGGAAAACACTGTTTCTGAAGATCTGCTGTATAATGACATTCTCTCTGCTTATAGTTCACATCGTACACTGGAAACATCTTCCTATTCATGTTTACTTCGATGAGACATATAAAAAATGACTAGATGATCTAGAAGGAGAGTAGAGAGCCTTCTAGATCATCTAGTCATTTTTTATATAAAAAGTGACTGAGATCCACAGATACGCTAGGATTTGTCTGGACACACATAGTGGTGATTCAGGACTTCTACCAACCCCTTAACTATGTCCACTGCTCCTTCTACTTCCATGGCAATACAGAATCCAACAGAGAAGTATCTGAAATGCCTCCTCTAGCCTCCACCCCTAGATGGAAATGCTATTTACAAATGAGAAATTGGGAGCAATCCAGTATGATTAGGTATGGTCCTTATTGATGAATATTGTCACCAAATATGATTTTAATTCTATGCAACACAGATTGTATTTAAATTACTTTAAGTGGATAGTGGTCAAATTGTATTACCCTTTAGATAACCATACCAAAGGATCTTTGGGAGATGGCAAATTCAATTAATATAAAGGCGTTGGCAGTCTGTTTATAGTAAACCTGTCTTTAATTTCTTTAAGAACTTCTGAGAGCACTGTCAATGCATGGCATTCTGAATTGGAGGAGACATACTATCCTAAAAGAGTGCTGTAATGTTGTTTAGCTCTGACAGGAGAATTCTCAGGGTAAGGGTGCTTGAAAGTCGTCATCAATGTCCTTATAGGAGAAATGATCCACTCTCAAATGATGGAGATGGAGGATAGATTTAAATTGCACTTCTTTTTATAACTTTGTGAATTTCTTTTTAGTGTATGTCTCCTTTTCAAAAGATGAAGTTATAACAGTACTAATACTAGTGGTGTGGAAGGTTACAATGGCTGAACATCTCTCTCAAACATTTATTCCATTTAAACAAAAATACCTGATAGAGAGCATTTCCATTATTCACAAGAAATCACACACTATAATGGTTTCTAGCACTCCTTTTGTAATAGCTTATTTAAATACTTGGGGCTGCAATTCAGATTTCCACTTTGTTCAGACTTCACAGAAATACTTTATTCAATTGATCACATTTTTATTCTTTATTGTACTCTAAATCGCCTTTGATTTCTTAGAACACCAGAAGTAAAAATCAAGTCTGTAGTCATGTAAAATAAAAAATTCCTCCAATGCATTTACTTAAAGACAAAGTAAAAATAAAAACAGAAACCAAACAAAAACAAGGCAATAAATACAAAAAAAAGAAAAAAAATTCTTTCCACCAATAATTTAATGACGATTCAAGTATATTATGTTAAAGGACAACTATGGTCTATAGATTATTTTATAAGTTTTATATTTTATACAAATTTGGTATTTTATTTTCTACAAATTCTTTAGATGGAAATTTTGTTTCTTCTAGCAGCCTTTTGTAATATTAGACATTTATGAAGACAACCAGAAATCTCAGTTGATGCTTTAGTGATTGCCTCAGATTAAAGACAACCCCACCCCCCAAAATAAATCTCATAAATATACATGAATTCACAAAAACTGGCTAAAATCTTAACTTTTAATAAGCTTGTGTTTTAAATTTAAAGAAGAAGAATGACTATAGCCATTGTGGTTGACAGGGTAGCATAACTTCTCTTTATTAAAACTTTATTTTATCCTAAAATTTACAGTCTAGAAAAAGCTTTAAAGCACTTCAGTGCACTTTTAGGGAAAAAAGAGAAACAAAACTAAAAAAGAGATGATAACGTAGTATATATTAAGTTTATTTCAAAAATGCTTTTAATTTTGTCTGTATGCCAATAAGAGAAAGTCTGCTGGAATTAATCCACAGAACAAGAGCAATTCAGTTACTACAAAGAAGATGACATAAGCCACCAAAGTGAAAGGAATTCAGACTCTCAGGCTGGTACATTTTGGTTTTTTGTCTGAGCCCTCCCAGGTGAAAATGGAGCACCTATAGTAGCATATGGGATATTTGACTTTATTGTGATAATGCTGCAGGCCCTAAAGGAAAGATTCATGGAAACATACCGGTACATGCCTTGATATAATAGAAGTAAAAGACTCCACAGTTACAATACATAATTTAACTATGCAAATACAGACTTAGGTGTGCGGTGATTTATCCATTTGCAATAGCTTGAAATTCTTTGAGAGGATTTTTAAAGACTTTATTGTCTAAAAATGAATATTTATAATGCTTTAAAGACAGTGGTTACACTTAATGGCTAGGCTGTGATGTTTGGAACCAATAAAGAATGAAATGAAAAAACATTTAGAAAAACTTCTGAATGAAATGAAAAAACACATTTAGAAAAACTTCTAAGTGGGTTTTGGATAGATTCTGTGAAGACATATCAAATTAGTTGAATTGATATAAATCCTTTTAGAATGTGATACCCATATGTATATGTCATATGAGTATATGTGTATACATGAAACCTATATAAGTATTGAGTTTTATTCAAATATTTTTAATGTCAATTAAGGTAGCTACTTATTCTTCGTTTTTCCTTATTCCCAGGAAACTAAGATATTTCTTTTACAATCATGTGAAAATGTTTTTATATACTGAAACAGAAACATCAAAATTCATTAAGAACAAAGCTCTGGCATATTATAATCTGTCTGCCAGTTCTCAGTCTAGTGTGAATTCATCTGCGTGTAAGTCTAGAAAGTAAATATCAAAATAGAAATGCTCAGTGATTTCAGTAGTATTAACAGAATCACCTTTTATTAAAAACACAGCGCTTGATAATCTTGTGATATCTGTGATCTGAATAAACTGATAAGTAGAAAACAGTTTGCCCTCCCACGTTTTATCCTAAATCTATGTGAAGAAGCTTCCATTACTTGCAAAGTTTCAAATGTTATTTGATTTATATGTACTTGAAAGAAAAATTCCCCTTGAAACAACAAGGACAGAATGTCCAAAGACATAGTAAATATATAGTTTCTTAATTGCAAAGCCAAAATAGATTACACACAGCCTTGCAAAATCTAAGACATCTGCTTTATTTGAGGCAAGAAGAAAGACATCTGGGGGCTTGAATGTTTCTTTGTGACCTGCTCCAGTGTGAGTAACCTTGTAGTTAACTAGGCATTTAGTCAGGTCCGCAGAAAGATCATTGCCTGGACTCTGCCTCAGAGGCTGATGAGGACCCAGGCCAAAGCCGAAATGTCATACCCAAAAGATCACTGAAGCCATGCAGTCGGGGTGGAAGTGTCGTAACTGGGGCAGTGTAATAACAGCCGTCAACCATTTGTCTCTCTGGCAATCACAAACCTACAGACATGAAATAATCAATGGAGCAGAAAAAAATTTTAAAACCTAAAAATAAAATAATGTCAGCACGAATCTTCTAGATTCATTTTGGTTTTTGACAAATATTTAATCCTATTATTATTTTCAACTATCCTTAAATGCTGGCGTCTTTCGTCATACAGGAAACCTTTGGTGATTTCGTATGGCATTGGTGGAATAAATTCACATTAAAAAAATTTTCAATTACAGGCTTCTGCAATTACATTTGACTTCTCTAACTGCAAAGAAGCCACAATAAAGTAGCTCTTCTGTTGTTTAGTTATATTCCTGGCTAATGTTATGTGTGTTCAGTCTAGGATAGAGTGGTTTATTTGTTTAAAGCTGCCTCCTTGATATTTGGGTTTATTTGCTTGTTCATCGGCCATAATGAGCGCCCTTCTCCTGTGGTTCCTGTCCCTGTGTGACTTTGTAACAGAGTCCAGATGCAGCGTGAGGGCTTGTGCTGTTTGACAAACAAAACCAAACCCCAAATTGCCTGCGAGTTGTTGATAAATCTTTCCATTGGAATTATACTTGTCTAAGTGGCAGAGATACAAGATTCACTTCTTACTCAGTATTTGAATGTGCGGACGGCACATTTAATTGCTCCCCATAGGCAGGAATTTGGCAGAGAGAAAGCAACGCATTTTAATCGGTCTGTCTAGCTATGTTTTAAAGCACCCCTTGCCACCGCGCCTGCATATTCGTGTTGGCATTAATAGAACAAAAATGTGTATTGGACTCGAAAGGTGTTTTGATGGTAGGTAAACACATTTATTTTTCACCCGATTCTGTTTTCTGTACTTACAATGCCAAAAAGGCAGCCGAGGGGATGGTGCTTACATCAGCGGGAATTAAGAATTGAGGGTTTTCTTTTTCAAGTACCACCTTTAGAATGTGAATACGGGGCTAATTTAATTAAGGGACAAAATACCCAGTGGTGGAGTTTAGAAGACAGACCCAAGAGTAAAGAAGTGAGGGAGGTTTTTGTACTTAAATAGCAAAGCAGTTGCAAATCAACCAATGGACCAGATGCTTTATTTTAAAAATTATTTGATTTCCTGATTAAAAAAAGTGATTCTCTTTATATGTTCATCACTTTTTATTAAAAAAATACCAACATAACATGTGGCTGATTCTCCAGTGTAGAGAAAAATAGTACAAATTTTTTAAGCACCACAGTATTGAAATTCAGTGTTGGTTCATGAAAAAAATCAATAATAGTTAAATTGGAAAACTTTTTATACTCCTTTGGTGTAGCACTTTTTCCTGATCTCTCTCATATGTCATAGAAGGATCTCTTTCGCTGTAAGAATGCCTGATATTCAAATATCTTACTTTTGATATCTTTCACATTGTAGATTGTTTCTGCTTTTTTCAAAATAGCATCTCCCACTAGTATCTTGCATTTTACTTTGAAAGTTCCTTTTCATGCTTGTCTCATTTTGAAATAATATGAGTTCTAGAGTCAGGCAAACTGAGTTATAATAAAGGCCCTTCTTACTTGTTAAGCCTTTAGACACACTTACTCCCCTGTGCCCAGACTTTTTCCAAGGACCTTACCTATCACTTGCCTCCTGGATTAAAACACAGTCAGGTCATTGGGCTTATGTGGAAGGCAACTCTTTTCTCCTTTGCTGAAATGACATAGTGTTTGTTAGTTTGCATCAATTTTTAAGAACGTCAGTAGTATATAATAGCAAAAAACAAAGTTTTCTGCTTTGTCAGGAAATTAACAATATACCAAAATAAAAATAAGTACTAACAGCCTGCTGTGTGGCGTGATGCTGGAAGCGAGTGAAATTGAGGCTGCTGTCTTGACAGTTGAGAGAGCAGACTCTTCAGGAAGGAAAAAAGCCCAGGATTTTTGTATAAATTTGAAGAATTTCTCCCAATTATATCTCCATAAAGAATACTTTTCTAATGTTTAAGAGCGGTATCCTCTATTGCCACACTTATTATAGTGAAATGTAAGAATGCCTGAGTGGTGGGTGTTTTGTTGTGACATCTGAACTATTTGTAAATATTGTTCACAGCTTTCTTAGCATATTTTAGCGAGGCAACATTTCAGTAAAGTATAATTTATTGCATATGATATAGATGGTGAGCTCCCCAACCCATTTGCTGTAGATGTGTTTGCACAAAAGAAAACTGACACTAGGCATATTGGATTAAAGTAGAAAATTTTAGTGTGGTTCTTGAGTCCTGTAGTGGTTGGTCTGCCTTTATAAAAACATCAGTGAGGCCAAGAGATTTGCTTTACTTGATGTCAAAGTCCCAAATAATGTTAAGTGCTAGCTTAGATGGGGAAGAGTACATTTTTCTCTATTACTGTGCCATGTTTGTATGTATGTATATATGTTTGTGTCTGTCTGTCTGTTTGATTGTCCATCTGTCTGTATGTGTTTTTGCCCAGGCAAGCTCATCTGATTGCAGCATGTAACCCCACTTCCACTTCACTTCTTTCATTTCCCATATGAAAAAAAATATACATACAGTTTTGTCTCTGATGTCTCATTTGGCTTTGTCTTATTCTTTTAGATTTTCTTCAAAAGGAGATAAAGGTCTTAGATAAAGTGACAGGATGGTTTCTTTCCCTTTCTCTTCCCTGCCTACTCTAAATGACAATAAAAACAAATTCTAATTTAGCAAGTATTTTTTTAAGATGTCATTTTTTTTTTGAAGAAAACAAAGTTGGGACTATCTTGAAAAGCTGTTCTGTTTTCAGAATACAAGTGAACATTGAATTATTTGGACAGTAAAGTTTATTTGTTTTCTTTTTCTGTTCTTTTCTTTTTTTTTTTGCCACACCACGTGGCTTGTGAGATTTTAGTTCCCTCATCAGGGATCAAACCTGGGCCCTTGGCAGTGAGAGTGTGGAGTCCTAACCACTGGACCGCCAGGGAATTCCCAGTTTATTTGTTTTCAGTGAAGGAAGGCTTGGCAGACTTGATCTCCCTTCCCTCCTTTTCTCTTCCTTCTCCTCCTCGTGCAATGGAGAGTTAGCCCAACTTCACATAAACACCACAGTTATTGAGTCTCTACTCTGTCCCAGACCTGTCCTATTAGTAACTTTAGAGTAGCTGTGTGAGGTAAGTGGGATTATCCCCATTTTGCAGAGTTAGACACAGAGACTTAAAGAGCTAAAATACCTTGTCCTAGAGCACACAGCCGGTGAGAGCTGTGCCAGGATATGAATCCAGGACTGTCTGGCTTCAAAGCTGGTGCCTTTCCCCCTCTATCACAATGCCTTGAAAGTAAAGGTAAATGTGGCATTTATTATTATAGAGGAGCAGTTATCAACCGTGGCTGTGGATCAGAATCATCCTTGTGGAACTTTAAAAAATTCCAGTGCTTGATTTCCACTTCTGAAAATCTAATTTAATAAATAGATTTAGGGTGGGAAATTGGCATCAGTAGTTTTTGAAACACCACAGGTTTCTGATGCCCAACATTAAGAGCCACTGGCATAGACTGTCCCTCCCTCTATTCCAGTTAGTAATAAGACAGTTCTGATAAGACAGAAGACATTTGTGTTAAGTTGGCACCAGATGCAGTATCTATTGGTCCTTAATATAGTTGATAATGCTGTTCCATTTAAGTTTCCTTTTTCTTCATCCATTTTCTGGGATAACACAAAATAGCCACTAATAAATGCTTGTAGAATGGCTGTTAGAATTGTTTTTAGAGGCAATTTTATCTGTTGTAGATAATAAATAACCACAAGCAAAATGGTGACCTGTGGGTTGAGGGCATTTACCAAGTCACCCATTTCAGAAGTACTTTGCAGTTTCCTCAGCGGAGGGTATTTGGTTTAATGTGTATCGTTCTCAGAGATTCTGAGAGTCCACACCTGATTCTCAGTGGCATCAATATCAGTCTTAGGAGACCTGGGTGAGGAAGCCTTGTTTGCCTAGTAAGTTCAAATTTGGTATTCAGTTCATTAGTTTCATATAATATTAGAATTAAGATCAACTGCAGCCCCTCTTTTAACTGCCTAGAAATATTGTGTATTGCTTACATCATGTATTACTAAATCATATGCAGTTTGAATAGGACTGTTCATGCCCTGTTTATACCTGCTTCTGGCATTGAGCAATCATAAATGCTATAGTAAACTTCTATAATGAATTTTTTTGAAATGGGCTAAAATACTTTTTTCCTACAACCTTCCAGTTAGTGGTTAGTGTCAATAAATTGACTATCATGTAGAAACCGGTAGAATATGAAAATGTTCAGCTTATGGCTTACTAAACTGGAAAAATGACATATATTACTGATTTCATTTACCTGAGTGCACCTCCCAGGTCTCACAGACCTGTTTGCAGGTGTTTTGCCATCAATGACTATAACTGGCCTCCTAAGGATTACCCAAATAGTGACTCAGAAAAGCATCTTTAGGGAAATCTGATCTTAATCCCAAAGTCTATTTACCAAGCATTATTGAAGTTAAATTAAAATGGAAGTATTTTTAAAAAGTCAGTAGCCCAGTAGTACCATTCCTAGTCTGACAAAGGTATTTGCTGTCTTATAAAATAAAATTTGCTATTTTATAAAATATTCCTGGTATTTTTAAATGACATGCCTGTGCACATCCTATACATGTCTTAGTTAAAAATACTACTCAACGACTTTTTACAATGAAAATGCTCCATCCTGTTCTTTACCTCCTTTCTCTGGTGCCTCATCCCTTATCTCCCCAGAAACAAAGGCGTAAATGCTGAAGCAGCTGAGACACATCTATCTCTGTAACAGAGAAGTGAGTGATTCTGCATGACTGTCCCTAATGGTACCAGCACAATCTCTGCCTGGCTGAACCTAGCAAAGACCCAGTGATTCATGGATGACTTGCAAACATTCTCTCCTGCTTTCTAAGCGAAAACATACATTGAAAAGACCCTCAGTTTATATATAGAGTATAAGCAGCAAAGGTGTGCTGTCTTAATTTTCAGTCTAACCCTCAAGACATCTTCCATGGCATCAGTATTAAAGCAGAAACCAGGACTACATTTTCCTATTCGATAATAAGCTATGGAAGTTGCATAGGGTCGAGTCTCTAGGAAATCCCCTCTTTCTTTGAAAAAATGTCGTTGGTAAGATAGGAGATTGGCACCACAATGAGCAAAATATAGTGCGGGCTGATACGCATTGTCAGGTAGAATTTGGTTTGAGACACTGACTTTTGTCTGCGTGGTGTCTCCGTTCCAAAGAAGATGGAAGATGCAAAACTGCAAGTTTCCAATCTCTGGTTAATGTGGTCTATACAACTGAATAATGTATAAGGAGATGTTCCTTTGATAATGTCACAATTATTCATTGTACAGCCATAAACTCAAATATTCACATTAACAGCTAGGTATTATTTTTCTTCTCTGAAATTAAGTGAGCGGCATCAGTGGTCATAAATGAGAGCATTCATCAAAGGCGGAGCCATGGCAGAGGATTAAGAGAATGCTGATGAAGTGTCCAGATTCCCATAACTTGGAATGGAGCTGCATTCAGCATTCCTTTATTATCCATCTGCCACATAACAAAAAGTCTCCTATATTTAATGCAGGTTTGCCCTAGGCCACGTAATAGGATTAGGAATAATTTCTACAAATTTACAAAAACAAATCACATGGGAAGGCTTAGAATTTGCTAATAATTTCTCCATAGCTGGGAGATCAAAGGGATGTAAGAGTCCCTAGCCAGGCGGTAGTTTGACCCTGGCCAGGCTTTTTTAATGAAAGGGTTAATCTTCTCCGAGGTGACCATAGAGGAGCAGATAGTGTGACCAAAGGCAGATTCAGGCCCCCAAAAAACAAGGAAGAAAATAGTCTGAAAAGTACAACAGCAAGAAAACATTTACAGAATCACACTACATTTTCTGTTTAGAAAAAATAAAACTGCAGAACTTCATTGAAAGGAGCGAGACAAAGGAAGAGGGCTGGCTGAGAAACAAACCCAGGAAAGATCAAAACCCCTCACCATTGCCTTGAGGAAAAAAAAAACTAGGCTGCTTGCTTCTCCTTTTAAAGGTTGCCCCATTGTGGTCAGGTGAGGGACACTAGCTTCTAGCCCACTCCCAGTGTTCCTATCAGACTTGGAGGAGGAGCAATTTACCTGGCAGAGTCTGCTAGTACGGGCAGCCAAGTGTCTAGTAAGGCAGTGCCATTTCAGGGGTACCGCTTTATACATAGGCAGATGCGATAGAAAATCATGAATTCTTACAAGGATTTCCCCATTCTTAAAGGGAAATGAAAGTGAACAAAGGCATGTTAAAAATAATGAGGGCAGCTAGGACTAATGGCATTGCTGCAGTGTCTTCCAAGTTCTCTGTTACTAATTTGGACGAGTGGCAACCTGTAGCCAAAATTTCCTGTCCTGCGCTTTCTTTGTCAGTGGCCATAATGATGTAGCTAGGGCTCACACATTTATTAAAAGCCCCCATCTGGTCTTCTTCTTAGCAATGGTTAGGGGATCCCATTGCCAGCTGCATGGCTCGTTCTCAAGGCATTCTGAACAGAGTGCTTTGTTTCTCCTCTGTGTGTTGTGCCACTCATTATAGGGAGGGGTTAAGTAATAGAATCTGTCTGATGTATGAGAAATGGTGGCGAACTTTATAGTGTCTCCGAAGGGTGAGTTCGCTTTTGGATGGGGGTGGGAAGTTCTTGTTGCTGAGCTCCTCAGTCTGAGAGCTGACCCAGCAAGAGGAAAATCAAAGTTACCTGCCCACCCACTTCTGTTACCTGTTGGTCTGTTAAGACTGAGGTGAAGGTCCTTCTTAGAAAGCTCACTAAAAGAGATTGGCTTGTGAGAAAAGGAAGGAGGTTGATGGAGAAGGTGGTATCAGTAGTCAAAGTGATGGTCTCAAAATGAGGGAAATTTGTTTTTTTGGAGTTATTCCTTTTCACTCCTAGCTCCTCATAAGCACCAGGCTTATGATAGATTCCTCTCTTCTCTGAGAGGAGCTCAGAAGGCATCGACTCCTTTTCCCCAGTGCCTTCTGATCTTCTGCCTCCTTTCCCCAGAATTGAGGAAAACTGATTATGGCCTCCCTGGGGTTGGTGGAGGGTAAAGGTCAAGATGGACTTTCAGAACCTCATGTTTTTCATGAAAAGCCAGATTTCTTTGTATCAGCATTATGGACGAATGGTTCATTCTTCGGCAGAAACAGCAGATCTGAGACATAACATACAGAGTATCTATGTACTCACAGGTGTATTGATTTATAAGATGTGTGGGGAGTCCCAAGGTCACAGCTAGTCAACCTTTGAGTAACAAGCTGAGAAGTCAAATCTAGGTTCATTCTTGGTCTGTCTTTTATTTGTTAAGTGCTTTGCATAGTGGGTGCTGTTCTAATGCTGTACATGTATTGACTGTTTTAATTCCCCCATAATCCTGTGATGGAAGAACATGGGGTATTTTAGAGAAGTTAGTCTCTTTAAGGTTATGGCTGGTAACTGACAGAGCCAGGCTTTGAACCCAGGCCCGAGTGTTATGCCAGACTCTCTTTTAGTTTCCCCTTCTTTTCTGGCCAGCTCTTGTTTGTATTTAAAGGCTCAGAGATGAGAGGAATCTTGGAGGTAACTGAGTTGTGTATTTATTTCATTTTTCAGATGATTAAATTGAGACTCTGAGGCAGCAATTGACTTAATCTAGGTTGCACAGTTAATGGCAAGTGCCTGACGACCTGCCTGTCCAGAATTCTTTCCATATTGTTTCCCTGTTGCTCCCCCAACTAGAAAGCTCTGCCCTTCTCTCTCTTAACATTGATTTCTATCACTTCTTTTAGAGCACAACAGACACGTTTGTTCATTCAGCAATCATGAAACACACAGTGACTCAAAGCACCGTGTTAAATTTGGGAGATGTGAAGATAAACAGAACACAGTCTCTACCTACCCTTGACACACTTTCTGTCTACAGTGGGAGAAACATGAAGAGAAAGTTTCAAGCCAGTGAGGACAATGCTATTCGTAGGGGTGTGTATCCAGTGTACTATGGCAGCATGAAGGGGAAAGACAGAACTCTTCACAGTAAAGTCAGGGATGACTTCATGGAGAAACTTATGTTTGAAGTTTTTGAGGATAAATAGGATTTTACCAGATGAACAAGGAGAAGGAAGATACTTTGAATAGAAGGGCAGAATGGGTGAGGTCATGGAAGTGCTAAAGCAAATGAAGCACTGAGGGACTGAATTCAAGTTCAGGACAAATATTTTGGACTTTACTTACAATTGGATGCTGGTTAAGTGTGAAGAATGAGTGCCTGAACTGTGGCAGTGAGAATGGCAGGAAGAGAACAGATTCGAGAGATAGGAAATGAGATTGACGGGACCTGGTGACCTGGGAGATGAAGAAGAAGGACTCTCAGTTTTCTTTCTCCAGTGAATGCAGAGATGATGGTGCTTTTCACTAAAATAAATACATGTAGCAGGGTCAATAGAGAAGATGAGTCTGTTTTGAATAAGTAGAATTTAAGTGTCTATTGGGTACCTGGGTACACTTGTCCAACTGGCTATGGGAAATATGGATCTGAGCTCAAGGGAGGCAACTGAGTGGGAAATGAAGATGTGGCATTGTCAGCATTTAGGTGGCAAGTAAAACCATGAAATAGAGGAGATCTTTTCAAGGGGCATGTATAGAGTGATAAGAGGGTGAGGGCCCAGTGCTTCAAGAGTAGGCAGAGTACGAGAAGCCTGCAAACAAAACAGAGGCAGTATTTGTCCAAGGAGCAAGAAGATAATTGGGCAAAAAAGGTTTATGGCATTGAAGGGAAGGGAGAGAATAGGTCAAGACGGAGGGAGTGGTCAGCTGCTCGGAGGTCAAGAAAGTTAAGGACTGAAAAGTAGCCATTGGGGATACCAGATATTAAGAATGGGGATTGGAATAAGGACAATTTTAGAAGCCTGAATGCACAAGCTCCATGACCGAATGAATGGTTAGGAGGAAAGATGGAGAGTGGAGTTCAAAAATGAAAGGAAGGTGAGAGAGAAGGCATTCACAAGATCTGGCTAAAAGACCAAGGGCATAATAAACCCCGGTAGCCCAAGCAGAAGGGGCTGGAAAAGAGGACTAGGTTGAAGACATGGAGTGAGTTCCCAGGGAGGGAGGTGGGACTGGATGGTGTCAGTCATGACTCTGCCTCAATGAGCATATGAATAGAGGGGAAATCTTTCCCTTTGTAACCAATGATTTAGCTGGGTGTTTGTGGACATTCCTGGTAGGGGTCTGGGGAGGACTTGGATGATAGAGGCTAGGGATGGGATGGGGAAGGGACTGTTTAGAAGTCCGATTAGAGGGGAATTATGTTCTGATGGGAAAGGGTAGGGATGGCAAGAGGGACTGAATGAAAGTCATGTTTTAGAGAAAAGATGAGAGAGAAGAAAGGGACTACTCTCCATGGTGGGAGATGGAGTCTGACACAAGCCTAACTTAGCAGCAGGGCCTCAGGGGGTAATTGCAGTTTTGGGGGCAGTGCTGTAGCTCTCATGGAATTGTTGTAGCCCATCCTTCTATCAGGTATGTATTTGTCTGTTGAAGGAGCTCTTTCTCAAAATACCAGAATATTTTGGGACCAAGCCACTTAGCCCCCTTCTGGAGCTATCAATACACAAAGATAGGGAAGATGTCTTCTTTCTCCCTTCTTTCATCGACACCAAAGGGACAGGGGTGCTATTTCTCCTCTGTCCTTCGGTGGGCACAGAGAATATAGGATTCCATTCTGATAGGTGGTGAGACAGCAGCTGCAGCTTGGCTGGTGGCAGGAATGGCAAGGCTTGTCTGAGTGAAAAAAAAACCAATCTGTCTCTTCGGGATCTGGAACACTCTGGGGCTCTGATGAAGTTCCAACTCACCATCACACAGAAGCAAGGAAGGAGGCAACATTCTTATTTTACAAAACTATCACTGGCCGCTCAACAGGAATCAACAAGTAGGAAATGGTGACTGTGTGGAAGGTGGCAGTGTTGGTGGTGGCTATGGTAGCTTTATTGAAGGGGCTGGTAATGGAGTGCCAGCCTTCATGATTCCAGTCAGGACCCCATCTTTGGTCAGCCAGGGACGATCCATGAAAACACTGAGAACAAGCATTGTACTTCCCCAGCAGTGGGGTATTTAAAAACCACACAGTCCTGAATTCCAATCACAGTTCTCCCAAGTACTTGTGCGAGTTATTGAACTTCCCTAGACCTCAGTTTCTCATTTGAAAAGTGATGATTATATAATGTCTATCTCATTGTACAGT
Organism: Globicephala melas; assembly: GCF_963455315.2. Lineage (NCBI taxonomy): Eukaryota > Metazoa > Chordata > Mammalia > Artiodactyla > Delphinidae > Globicephala > Globicephala melas. The sequence goes on from NC_083315.2 coordinate 95,693,787, forward strand.
TCTAAGGACTTATTTTAAATCTTTCAGATAATGTAGGTAAAGATGTTAGACCAGCAGCTGGCAGTAAAGCCTTTAATAATGAGTAGCTCACTGGAGGTTGTAACACTTTGTTTTTGACATTTGGGGGTGACACCTAAATGAATGGAGCTTGGAGATACTGAAATCTGAACGTTAATGTTAATGGCTATGTTGTAGGTTGGACAATCCTGAACATTGCAATTAAATTATTTCCCATCTTATGCTCAAGTATAGTAAGCAAGTTTACTCAAAGTTAAGAAGAAAGAAGCAGCAGTTAATTACATTAGAGTGCTGCTGAGCTTTCAAAAGCAAAAGGATTCCTGGATTTATACTCTCAATCTATGGAATATTTTGTTCAGGCACATATTCTTCTCTCCCTCTTTCTCCAATTTCATTAATTCTGTCTTCAATCTGTTTTTCAACATTCTAAAGGAATGTACAGATACATCTATTTACTACTATTTTAATTCCATTGAACGCTAAAAAGTTACACAGAGGTAGGAAAGGACAGCATTCTTGGTTGGTTCACAACTGTTATTGTGTTTCTCAGAGTACGTTTTGTGGAGCTTCTCTTTGGATGTTAATGCATCATATGAAATAAGGATCCTTATTTCACAGACTGGGAAAGCCTGGTTAAAGAGGTTTCATTTCTGTTTAAGAGTTTCCCAGAAACTTACTATGCTAACATGCATTTGGATCTACCAAACTTATTTGATCCTAGTAATATTCTGTTTCATGACTGTTGCAGAACTTGTGTTCCATGGATCAAGCTTTGGGAAACTTGTTTCTAGGAAAACATGGGACAGCCAGGACTCTTGCCATCTGAGTTGTTGAAGTGGAAAGAATCCTCTAGAATCTTTTAGAGGAGTAAGAAAAGAAAAAGACTAGGGAGATTTTAGGACTCAGCTCTTGGTGATCTGTGCTTTCTCTCCAGCATGATCCCAATATATTCCATTTGCACTTCAGTCATAACCAGGAAGTTTGGAGTGGGGAAATTCAGTGGTAACTCCTGGGCAAAATTCCTTACGTTACTCTTCTACGAGTGGTGTGGCAATGTGGTGCTGTGTAGTTGTTTTTTTTGTTTTTTGTTTTTTTTAATTAATACCAGAGTGGCTGTGTGTTTTTATTAAATAAATGCCAGCAATTAAAAGAATTTTTTTTGAATTTTTTTAATGCACAAAAATTTCAGCAGCAAATACTTCAAACAGTGATGAGGGCCAGGGGTATGATATATTTTGTATTTATAAACAAAAATCATAAGAAGTGTTATGAATACATTTTTACAGAGAACTTTTGTGTTGTACATGATTTAAATCTTTTAGGTATTCTTAATGATTATCTCTTAACTAAGGCATAGTGGGAATTCTCTTCTTCAGGTCACATACTCATTCACTGTTTTAATTATACCAGATAACTCAAGTGAAAACTTACTTACCTGGTTAATGATTCTTAACCAGGGAGAGGTAAGCATAAACAATTCTGTATAGCTATTTGCAAGAAAATGAGCCTGGGCCCACACCTGCAGATTCTGATTTGGTAAGATTTGGGAGGGGCTCCCCAGCTTGTGTTTTTTTCCAACAATGCTCCTGGGTGATTCTGGTACACACCTTGCTTTGACAACCCTTGGGATGAATATAATTAAAATAACAGACATGGATTATTTTTCATTTATGAAACAGCATGGTATGCTAGACTTCACAGTTCTCCTTGATGATTGTGCCTGTAAGAATGTAGATTTTAAAGTGAAAGTGATTAGCAAACATCCTTATTTGTGTCTGTTTTACCATCTAAACATTTTGCGGGGGTAAATTTGGCATCGGAAGTAGAGTAAGGGGGAGGGGGAGAGGCAGGAGACTGGCTCATCTTCATGTAGGTTGTTAGGTACAGAACTCCTTTTTTTGAGGTGACTTCTGTAAGAGTGTAGTTTGTAGGCACTTTTGATTAAGGGAAATATGATATTTCAGGGTAAGGAAAATAAGGAGCAGCAGAATCTCTGGGGGATGCTTGTATCAAGAGAGGTGATAATGAGAAGAGAGTAATGGAGATGAGTTTTCTTTTCTTAGCTTGATGTTCACATCAGCCCATCTACTCAGATCGCTGGCACAGCTACCAATGATGATATTTTGGATTTGCAAATGACTGAGAAACAAGCCACCCAGTGTTCCCATGAGGACATTGCTTAAAAAATGACAGTGAACAATTTTGCAGAAAATGGGCTGTTTGTCAAATTAGAGGATCAAATTCTATTATCCTTCAGTGTGGGTAGGAGGAAAGCCTGGTTAACAAAGTGCTAAATCTCCTAAACAAGTTTTCCCGGGGGGATGATGAAATGATAGCTTATTGTGCAGAGTGGAAGATTCAATTATCCTCATATTAACAATTTAACTTTTTTTGTTTTTCTGACCTATTAGCAAGCTAAGGAGTGACTTTTGAGAGAAGAGGTTGGGATTTCATGAGCTGCTTGTGGAATGGAGGGCAATGTGTCTATGACATCTGTCACTCTACTGATCACCTGGGTTGATTCAGAACCGTCCTAGAACGGAATCTGAGGATAAATTGGACACTGTGTGGCTTAGGGCATGAGTCTCCTTGGAGTAGCTTGGCTTGAAGACTAATTGCCTCAATCACACAGCACCTCTGAGAACCTTGGATTCTCATATTGTTTCTCATAAGAATCAACTACCTTAATCCCTCCTTGTTAATCCTTCAGGGGAATTGTGCACAAAATTGTTGCGTATTGTGCATGATTATATTTCATATATATTCATACCATAGAAGGATGCATGGCCCTATCTGATACCTGTTTTATTTAAAAGGATCATTTGCCTAAACTTCTCTAAGTAGAACCTGGCTGGAATCTCACATTCCCACCCCCATCCCCACTAAATACTCAACCCAAATATTACAGTATAATTGAAATTAGATTAAAAAATTAAATGACATTTTGTGAGCTGTTTAAAAGGGTCAGCAATGTGTTTGAGCGTTACAAGATTAACCTTTGCTCCTTTGGGAAAATGCAGACTTCAATAGGGATTCTGTGGCTGAGGTTGTACTTGCTAAAAGTTTAAAACAGTAATTTTTTTCCTAAGAAAGGTCATCTTGAGCTAAAATGTCAAATAAATTATTTAGATTACTGAATTAGAAAAGTGAGGATCTGACAGGCTGAATTTTTTATGCACATTAGCCACAGCCGGGGTCTCTCTATGCTCTTTTTATTAGGTAGAGTGCACCCCCTTGCCTCTTATTAAAAATCTCCCCATTTAGTCCGATACACTTCCTTTGATAGATGACTGCTGCTTTTGAGCATCCAGATACATGAGTCTGCTGAATTCAGATGGCCCGTGTTTGTTCTGCGTGCCTCCTAGGCTGGATTCTAGCGAAGAGACAAATGGGGGGACACGGAGAAAAGAGCATACATGCAGGCACATACACCAACAATAAATGTTTGTACATATGTATGCATACAAACATATAAGCATGTAAATAAACATACTTTTTTTAAAAAAGGAAGATGACCTTGGAATTCAGTAAAACAGAAACACTCTCCAAGGATATATAGTGTGTTTCTAATAGGGAACACATAATATCAGATTGGTCCCAGTTAGGAAGGAAATAATACCAAAAAATTAAATGGCTTTATGACCATGTGATCTAAAAAATTCTTCTAGAAGCAAGGGTACTCTTTGAAAGAACCTCTAGGTGCCACTGCCACCTTGGGGATATGGCAAATTTCTGGGTAATGCTTATTTTATAGAGCGTTCTGAGTCTTTCAGAAAACTTTTTTTTTTTCTTTCCATTATGGTTTATTACAGGATATTGAATATAGTTCCTTGTGCTATACAGTAAGACCTTGTTGTTTATTTCATGTCCAGTAGTTTGTATCTGATAATCCCAAACTCCTAATTTATCCCTCCCCTACCCCCTTTCCCCTTTGGTAACCATAAGTTTGTTTTCTATGTCTGTGAGTCTGTTTCTGTTTTGAAAATAGTTCATTTGTATTTTATTTTAGATTCCACATATAAGTGATATCATATGGTAAATATTTGTCTTTCTCTTTCTGACTTACTTCACTTAGTATGATAATCTCTAGTTGCATCCATGTTGCTGCAAATGGCATTATTTCATTCTTTTTTTGGCTGAGTAGTATTCCATTGTGTGTGTGTGTGTGTGTGTGTGTATATACACGTATACATACACACCATATCTTCTTTATCCATTCATCTCCTGATGGACGTTTAGGTTGCTTCCATGTCTTGGCCGTTGTACACAGTGCCACTGTGAACACTGAGGGTGCATATCAGAAAACTTTCTAATTGCAGGTAGATGATGCTGGTATTGGTTCTTTTTTATACATGAGAAAATTGAGTTAGAGAGCTGGCAAAGTTAGTGATAGGGCTATATTACTATCACAGACTTGCAGACTTGAGTCCTAACACTGGCTCTTGGCTCCTTCTTCACCAGGATGTCTGTGTCAAATTTGTGGTTTCTTAAGGAGAGAAGTTCTTTAGAATGTTTAGTTGAATGTTTTGATGTCTACAGGTGAAAATGTAGATGGCATTTTCAAGGGTCTTTCTACCTTCTATATATAAAATACAGAGTATTCTGCATTTCTGTGAGGCTTTTAGCTTCTACCTCTTATGTTTCTGGCTTATATATATGTATATTTTGCTAACTTCTCTTTTCAGAGAACTTTACTCTTTAGAATAGTTATTTTTTCATGTTGCTTTTCACATCTATCTCAAGAAATTCTCTTTACACAGCTAAGGATCCTAAGGCTCAGAGAACCTAAATGTTGTAGAAGACTGGGGTAGAGTTGAGATTAGAATTCAGAACTTAGAGATTTTTGGTTCTAAATCTGTGGTTGAATGATATCATTTCTTTTCTTCCTCCTCCTTCTGTAAGTTCAATTTTCCCTTCATTTCCCTCCTTTCCTTCTGTCTTTGGCTGTCTACTGACCACTCTCTTATTTGGACAGTGTTGGTGTCCTGCATTTCCAGATCTTCTGGAAGTTGCACAGAGCTTTTTTTTTTTTAATCAGGGAAAGATGTACAACATTTTAATAAATGTTTAAAATTATATTAAAGGGACTAAAATATTCCCAAAGTAAATAGAACATTGTAGGCTCTGTTAAACAATGCATTTGTCATAATGTCTAAGTAACAGGTCATGGATCATAGGCAATATATCAAATTTAAACATGGCTCATTGCAAATATTATAACAGTGTCATAGGACATAATGAATGCTAAAATAGAAGGTAGAAGCTAACTGTTGCAAAAGTGATTCTGTAAATCTTTTTTTTTAAACATCTTTATTGGAGTATAATTGCTTTACAATGGTGTGTTAGTTTCTGCTTTATAACAAAGTGAATCAGCTATACATATGCATATATCCCCATATCTCTTCCTTCTTGCGTCTCCTTCCCTCCCACCCTCCCTATCCTACCCCCTAGGTGGTCACAAAGCACTGAGCTGATCTCCCTGTGCTATGCGTCTGCTTCCCACTAGTTATCTATTTTACACTCTCTCACTTTGTCCCAGCTTACCCTTCCCCCTCCCCGTGCCCTCAAGTCCATTCTCTAGTAGGTCTGCATCTTTATTCCCATCCTGCTCCTACGTTCTTCATGACCATTTTTTTTTTTTAAATTGATACAGCCACTATGGAGAACAGTATGGAGGTTCCTTAAAAAACTAAAAATAGAACTACCATACGACCCAGCAATCCCACTACGGGGCATATACCCTGAGAAAACCATAATTCAAAACGAGTCATGTACCACAATGTTCACTGCAGCTCTATTTACAATAGCCAGGACATGGAAGCAACCTAAGTGTCCATCGACAGATGAATGGATAAAGATGTGGCACATATATACAGTGGAGTATTACTCAGCCGTAAAAAGAAACGAAATTGAGTTATTTGTAGTGAGGTGGTTGGACCTAGAGACCTAGATTTTTTTTTTTAGATTCCATATATATCTAAAATCTAAAAAAAAAAAAGATTCCATATACATGTGTTAGCATATGGTATTTGTTTTTCTCTTTCTGACTTAACTTCACTCTGTATGACAGTCTCTAGGTCCATCCACCTCACTACAAATAACTCAATTTCGTTTCTTTTTATGGCTGAGTAATACTTCATTGTATATATGTGCCACATCTTTATCCATTCATCTGTCGATGGACACTTAGGTTGCTTCCATGTCCTGGCTATTGTAAATAGAGCTGCAGTGAACATTGTGGTACATGACTCGTTTTGAATTATGGTTTTCTCAGGGTATATGCCCCGTAGTGGGATTGCTGGGTCGTATGGTAGTTCTATTTTTAGTTTTTTAAGGAACCTCCATACTGTTCTCCATAGTGGCTGTATCAATTTACATCCCACCAACAGTGCAAGAGGATTCCCTTTTCTTTACACCCTCTCCAGCATTTATTGTTTGTAGATTTTTTGGTGATGACCATTCTGACTGGTGAGTTGCACAGAGCTTTATGACTAGTTCTGGCTAATGGAGTGTGGGTAGAAATGAAATGTGTCCCTTCTCCGTTGAAGAATTGAACAGCTGTTATGCACCCCTCTATCTACTTCTTCTAATTTCCTTGGCAATTTTGAAGGAGACTTTGAGTTGCAATGGTAGGATTAAAACTGTGCAGTCAATTATTTGGAGATGCTCTGAGGAGGCACCAATACCTGTAGTGGATTTTACATGAGGAAAACACTAAATTTTACTGGGTTAAGCCTTTGGGGTTTCAGAGTTATTTATTACCATAGCATAACCTAGCTTATCCTGCCTAAAACGTGTTAAGGGTGCTTTTTTATTCAGAATTTTATTTTTAATAAAAATCCATTACTTTTTTTTGGTTCTTTTGTTCTCCGCTTGACCCTTTATCCAAATTGTTCTCCTCTTATATAGGGTTTCTGTGAGTATCTAAATTCATATAAGGTGAACATCCTTTTCCTCTGTCCTCAATGATTTTTCCTCTGTAACTTTCTTACAAAATGTCTAGACTTGACCTCTCCCTGTGTGTAATAAGAAACCAAGAAGTGCTGACACAAAAAAATGTTATATCCCAATATTTCTTCCATGTATTTGAAGAGAATAGTCCCTGGCAATTTTGGAATTTACAAATGTCCAGTTCTAGAGAAAGAGTTCAAAATGAAGAAAATGAAAGGCTTTCAAAATGTCTATTTCTTTTCTATCACTGTAAAAATAAAGACATATTGCTTTACCCATGGCCCATTAGATCACTGAAATTTGGAATGCATGACTGTGGTTTTCAATTGATCTTTAATTTGAAAGCATCTGAGAAGTGGTCTAGGAATTGCTGGGCCCTAAATATAATTTTCCAAATATCATCTAAATTTTTGGCATTGAAGTTACACTAACTTTAAGAACTTATAAAATTGGCTGATGCAATACAAAGGATAGCTCAAACTTTCTCAAGCTTAAGTTCTTAGTAGGGGGTAATACTCTCTCAGGGATAATGTATTCCCAAGCAACTTTCTTAAGGAAAAGGCTATGGAACTAAGCAGACTTCTACATGTAGCACAAGCTTTTGCATGTTTTAGTGTGTTTGTACCTGGGTATGATCTTGATTTATACAGCATTCTCTGGAGGTTGAGGTAAGGGTATGTCATGCCCTTTATTCATGGTTCCATGCCCAAATAAAATTTCCAGAATATCCCTAGAATAAGAGCTTTCAGTGAATCCTAAATTAAGTCTAAACTTCTTTGTTTCTGTGCTTCCTGTAATTTAGTCTCTCTCTGTGAACTTCTTTCATTACGTAGAATCTCTGATCCTGTTGAGCAGTTCATTCTGAGCTTAGACCCTTTGTTCATACTGTTCTTTATCTTGGGGTTCTCTTCCTTCCTACTCCTCCTCTCCTATCTTTGATTTACCAGTTCATTAAAAGACAGTTCCAAGTCCACCTCTTTGACTAAACCTTTTATTACTAAAAGCAAAAAAATTTCTAGTGGCTATACTTGGGACTGAATTATGCTTTTTATATTTAACCCAATAAATCATAAATCTCATGTTGGAGCTTCAAGGAATGTGAGTGAAGATGGAATAATTTTTTACAGGGGGGGGGTCCAGAAAATGGAGCCAAACTTTGAGAGGTGACCCATCAATGATCAAACAGGAGATACAAGAAAATTAGGGACAGTTAACAGTGGATAAACCAAAAAAACAGAGAAAGTTGTATGTGGGCAAAACGGGGCCTAATTTCATGATTGCTAAATATTTGCTGGGATGCTTATTTTACCTGTAGTCCAGTGTCTCTTGTGGGACTAAGAGTTGGCATCTCAAGAGATTGTTTACCAACTTTCTATCACGCCTACCAACAAGGCCAGTCTAAGGTTTTCTTAGTTCGTAATGAAAGGCTAAATTGCTGTTAGTTGAGAATATACTTGTGGGAGTAGAGGGTTATGCATATGTTCTCCAAGGTCCATGGATCCCTAATTCTACAAGTTATAGGCCTTTATGTTTCTGGGCAAATTAGTCATGGCTCTTACTTGTAAATAACAGAAACACAAACTAGCTTAAACTAATTTAATTGACTCAACAGCAAAGGATTCCTGTGGCTAATTCCTCAAAAGAAGGAAGGTTCCGTTATGAACATACCAATAAATCTCCACTTAACTAAGAGTATAGGATGGCCCACAAGAGTATTTTGGCTCCTCTTCTCTAATCATTGGGGCAGACCCCAGATCCATGATGAGCAAAGCTTTTTCCTTCCCGGCTGGCTATAGCAGAAAGCAATAAGATGGGTGAGTGAAAGGTAGATACTGAAGGAGATAGATTCCCTGGTTCCGGAACTTGATTTCAAGTTGATGAACTTTTGTGGTATCACAATGATAAGCTGATGTCTGAATGATTTCTCCTAGAATGTAAAGTTTGATATATATAAACTTGAAATCTATATAACTTATCAGAGGAAAATCTGAAAGTCCTCCTGTGTAGACTGAGACTTCTCTAGTGTTCTGGATTTGAAATAGGAGTGGTGGATAAAAGCAGAGAAGCACTGGTTTTGTGTATGTGTATGTGTGTGTGTGTGTGTGTGTGTGTGTGTGTGTGAAATCCATATTTCAATAAAATGTTATATTCTAAATTGAGGCATATATACACTACCAAATGTAAAATAGACAGCTAGTGGGAAGCAGCCACATAGCACAGGGAGATCAGCTCGGTGCTTTGTAACCACCTAGAGGGGTGGGATAGGGAGGGTGCGAGGGAGATGCAAGAGGGAGGAGATATGGGGATATATGTATATGTATAGCTGATTCACTTTGTTATAAAGCAGAAACTAACACACCATTGTAAAGCAATTATACTCCAATAGATGTTAAAAAAAAAGAGAAAAAAAAACAAAGTGAGTTAACTGTTTTTCAGAGTGTATTTTATTGACACGCATAAAATATATCAAACCTTTAAAAACAATAAATGCAGTCATAAATAGTTAGATTAAGTTAACCCTGACTTGAGGAGACATTTGTAAGAAGGAAAAACACTGCATCTGAGATGCTTTTGCAATGCACAGTTTACACATTTCATCTGGCTATCAGTCTGGTATTGGTGGTATGCAAGGAAGAGGTGGTTCTTTCCCAGAAAGTGCTCTAAAAAGTCCCATCCAAAACTGAGATATAAACAGGTGTTCTTGGTTAAAACAGATAATAAGCCCAGTATATTTCTCACAGCAATAGGATAATCCAGAGACTCTGAACTCCCTCCACTGCAGCCATCAGAATTCCTCACCATCTCCACCTGATCACCAGGGCTTGTCTCTCTAGCTTGTAGAGAAACGCAGTCCTCCTTTGGTGTCTAACTCTTTTTGGAGAGTGGGGGTCAGATCTCTCTGCAAAGCTTCTGAGAAATGTAGTGACACTTTTCTTTGAAGTTTAATAGAACATTATTGTACAATAGGCTAAAGATGGCTCCTATATACTGGCTCCTATGTTGTTTATTTCTTTATAGCAGGCCAGGTAGCTCAAAGCCTGCCAGTGCCAAACCCAAAATCTTACGTATGTAGTTGCTTTAAATATCACTCAAATAAGTATATTTTAAGCCATCTAGAGCACATACCCTACAAAATTATATCCAATATCTGCCACCTGCAGGTAAGACAAACCCTGTAGCTATAAAAGACCCCAAACCACTGCTGCCCTTTAGAGCTTTCTGGCCCAGAGACTGTAGAGCGACACCATCTGGACACATCAGCCCATCTCTGATTTCTCCGTCCCCCTGGAGTTGTCCTCTCCACTTCTGGATGTTGGCCCTGCGCTGCTGTCTCTGGAAAGCTTTTTACTCCTCTTGGAAGGAAGAGGGCTTCTTCATGCAACCTCTTCAAGCTCTGCCTGGATAAAGCTTATTGTGCAATAGGGCCATCTTACAGTCTTGTCTTTCCCTTGATCAGCTCTGAAGTCCTTGAACTCAACATAGATACCCCCATTTTTCCCCCAGGAATAAACAAAAGTGATATTAGAAGTATTTACCAACTTATTGGCCCTGAGATCTGCCAGTTAGAATGAACACAACTATAAGCTGCTGACACAGGGTATTTGTACAACATTTTCCTTTGATAGAGTGCCATCAGACATCCAAATGGATTAGGTTTATTCTGTTATTTATTTATTCAAGAATGTGTTGAGTGCTTACAGTGTGCCAGGTACTGTCCTGAAACTCCACCAAGTATTGCTAACTGAGGGTATCAGAACACTGTTGAGTACATCAGATGAAACTTAGTAGATCTGGCTGGAATGGCATGGTTGAGAAATTCTCCTGACAGGAGATCCCACAGGGAGTGTGGCCTCCAGGACTGGGTCTTCTGGACAAGGTGCTGGGACAGTAATCTGGATCCCTAGAATATGTAAGAGCTATCAGCCAAGTAATAGAGGGTGCAAGCACCCCAAATTCTTAGGAAACACACGGATACTTGGATTCCAGTGGTTTGACCAGAAAAATCTCTGTATGGTGCCTTCGAGATTCTAGAATCACCTTGCTAGCCAAAAATAAGCATGTTGCAGTCACATCCTTTTCTGGGAGTTTTTTTGTTTTTTTGTTTTTTTTTTTGACATAAGACAGTTGCCGCTCTAACTTTGGAAGCATAAGTCTACCATAAATTGATTTCAGATACCAGAGAACTTGGACTGGTTTAAAGGTGCATAGCACCTTCAGCTTCTTAAATACTCTGCCCTTCCTGGGATCCAGGTGAACCCAGGGTCTTCCTATAGGTGCTGTTATGGAGTGAATTGTGTCCCCCAACCCCTGCCACCAACTCACATTTTGAAGCCCTAATTCCCAGTGTGACTATATTTGGAGATAGGGCCTATGAGGAGGTAATTAAGGTTAAGTGAAGTCATAAGGTGGGGACTCTAATCTAAAAGGACTGGTATTCTTATAAGAGAAAGTGACATCAGGAGTGCACACACACACAGAAGAAGGGCTACGTGAGGACACAGTGAGAAGATGGCCCTCTTTATGCAAAGGAGAGAGGCCTCAGGAGAAAACAAAACCTGCCAACACCTTGATCTGGCACTTCTAGCCTCAGGAGCTGTGAGAAAATAATTTGTTACTTAAGCCACCCAGTCTGTGGTATTTTGTGTGGTAGCCCTGGCAGACTAATACAGGTGAATTGTTAGCAGGAAGGCTAGGTTTGCAGCATATATGATAAACAGATATAAGAAACCTGTGAAGCATGAAACCAAGGGAAATATGTAATAGCTTAGGGACCTATCAGTTCAGAAACATGGCCTGTATGTTTGGTTTTCTGGATGTAAAGAACAGATTTCCATCTCACAGAAATCTGAGAAAAGAGGATCTAATGGATGTGGTCTTGGCTTTAAGGAGTTGATAGGGATTCCATCAACAGGGTACTTGGCATTTATTTACTCTAGTGCTCCATTTTCAGTGCGACTGAACCTGACTTGGGTCTGTGTCTTTCCCTCCCACTTTCAATAACCTTGTTCTTCTTCAAAAATCTGCATATTTTTTCCTCTTCCCTGTAAATTCCATTGAATTTCAGTTGGCAAGTGACCCATTAATAGGCCTGATTCTTTCTCAACTTCTGCTCCCATCGGTTATCTGCCTGTTTGTTCTATAATTCAAGCTTCAGAGTTCTTGAGAATTCTGGCTAACCTTTGAGCGGTGGGAACCTGAACCAGAGATTTCTCCGGCCCCATCAACTCTCACCAGAAGTGGTTAGAGTACAGCCATGGGACCCAATACCTTGTTACCTAAGGGCTGGAAGCGGACTATGTGTGGGAAGGTAATGTGAGCCTCAGCCTCTACACTATTGCTGCTTTTGTAGCATCCATATCTCTTAAGGGAAAAGGATAATAGCCCAGGAATACAATGTTGGGTCACTCAAAAATGTAGTAACTTGATTTATACCAAGATAACATATTGCTGTTGACTCAGGTCCATCTCTGCCAAAGGCTTCTGGAGGTCAGGTCCTGTGAATGAATTATGGGTATAAAACCCAAGTCCAGGAACTACATCCCATTCCTCACCATATTCTGCAAGAGACTGTAAAGGTTATTCTGTAGTAGGTGCTGGAGCATTGTCTGGACATTGGGAAAGCTGAAGGGTTGAATATAACAAATGGGTTTGAGTATTGTTTGGTTGTCCATTTATCACTGTCCTATGTGAGTGTATGTTACACCACCTGCAGATACAGCCTCGTTAAGGCCTAAGCCCTTGGAGCTGTTGCAGCAGACTGAATATTTGAAGGAGGAGGTACCTACTTAGCACTTCTCTGTATTTAGGCTACGTTCAGAAGATCAAAAATACTTCTTTTTCTGACTCAGTTGGGAACTGAGCTGGTTCTAAAATCGTCCAGATAAATCAGAAACTGAGGCAGCACATCCAGATTTTCTAAAAATGGTTTAAGTGTAGTTGTTGGAAGTGTGGCCAGATGTGCCTTGTTGGCAAGGGTGAGTTGTGTGTCTGTATATTAGTCAACCACACGAAAATGTGCCCAGATGTCCCAACAGGGGTCTGTTTTCACCCAGAGGAAGTCACCTGGACAGAGCTTTAATCCAGAGAACTAGAACATTCAGCACACTCGCGTACTTCTATACTCCACTGTTCTTCATGCCCCAGGGATGAGGGGCTATTGGCATAAAATCTGGTTCCCGACCATAGGGTTGAGTCCTGACCAGAATGGGTGAGGAAAGCATAGGAGTTCAAACACATGGAGATGAGTGAGGCTCTTTTCTGAGTTTTCTGTTCAAGGGAATGCTCACCAGTAGACAGAATAGAATCAGACTCCGAAAAGAGAGATAGAGACTAGCAGCAGATAATGTAAAAAAGCTGAAAGAACTGGGCAGCTAGAGAATGAGTAACAGCCAGTAATGGGCAAGCTGAAACCAGTGCCCAATAAGAGGGAGCTAAATATGTGAAAGTATTTGCTGGAACACTTTACATATCACCAGCACTCTCAGCTGTGGTAAGGGTGGGTAATTAAAGGAATGTAGCTGAGAGAGAGAATAGCTGCTTCACTGTCTCTGAAGTCCTGTTAAACTTATAGTCAGCTACATAGCTGAGCACTTATTTCATATGTTAGTTCTTTAAGCATCAGTTTTTTATACCCTCACAGCATATGCTGTGATCCACTAGGAATATCAATGGGTTACATGAGGAATACTTCTTGATTGCTTGATGGATAGAGTCCCTTATTGAGAGAGATTTTCATGTAATTTTATGTTTGAAATATTTTTCCACATGAGTATCCAACCTGTTTCCCATGTATATCCAAGTTCTGTATCTTTTTTTTTTTTTTTAAGCGGTACATGGGCCACTCACTGCTGTGGCCTCTCCCACCGCAGAGCACAGGCTCCGGACGCGCAGGCTCAGTGGCCATGGCTCACGGGCTCAGCCGCTCCGTGGCGTGTGGGATCTTCCCGGACCGGGGCACGAACCCGTGTCCCCTGCATCGGCAGGCGGACTCTCAACCACTGCGCCACCAGGGAAGCCCTAAGTTCTGTATCTTATGCATATTTTCTTGCCTGCTTCATAATCCAAATGAACCCATTCTCATCTGCTGGCCACAGTAGGACAATAGGTACTGTTTTGGGCACTGAATTGTCCATTGGTACATCTCTCTGGACTTGGGAGCTGGAGAGCAAACTATGAAGACTGATGCTTCATATTTTGGGAGTTATTTAATCTCAGGTGTTGCCACAGCACAACTGGGCATTGGGAAACAACAGGAAAGGGGGTGGGACAGGAAGAGGATGAATTTCCTCATCATATTGTATTTTTGAAAGACTGACTTAGAAATGTCACTTGAACCATTAGCAACATGCAGCTAGTACTCAAACCATTTATTAGTTGACAAAAAAGAGCTCTCAGTGATTCAAATCCTGAATAATTATGGGAGAACCTGAGGAGAGGTGGGGAAAGTTCATCTATACTTATGAAAGGGTTTGTTTTCCATCCTTTCCCTCCCTTAGCAGTAAGAATACAACAGCATTCTTAGGTCAGGGACTCCCTGATTCAGTTCTTTGGAAGGCCCTAACATGCTCTCCTTATTTTGGGATTTACAGCCACTATCGATAGCCCAATTTTATATAAACAGGCTTCAGAAAAAATAACTGCCTGAAGGCAGCTGATCCTTATGATTTTTGGCAACTTGCTTCTTTAAGGACTGATTAATTAACCACCAGAGCTGACTCTTCCCACACCTCTGATGGCTAGCCAAGGAGATGAAGTGGCTATTCCCATATCCAGGAACCAGCTTTCAGTGGTTCTAAGAGCAGAGCAGGAGTTAATTTTGCGGGGAGATACTTCATTCTGCAAAGGGTTGTTTTGGAGAACTCTCTGTCTTGGCTACAAACCTTGAAGTCATGGACTTGACATTGACTGTTTCTGACATTGGTTAAAAAAATCTGAAGGCCAATACTCCAGGCTAGGATGTTTACTTCTCTTAAACAATTTAAGGGAGAGGCTTATGGTTCTTGGCAAAGATTGTTTTTAAGGAAGGAACTTTGGATCTCTTCTGGTGGACAAGAGTGTGAGGTCTGGGACTTAGATGAAGGAAAATACGGGGAGGACTGTTCTCTGTGTTAGAGAGAAGGCCCCTAAAACACAGTGTCAGTCAGGCTGATGGACCAGGGAGGAGGATGATCAGTAGGGTTTTTTGGTGACAGAATTGTAGATTAACTCAAGGGGGAATTACATAATTCAAGGAAAAAATTCTTAAGACAGTAGATTAGCCTATGGCCTACTGTTTTGTTGTATAATCTTCTTTGTTTATCAGAAGGTAACTATTACCTATTTACATTTCTTTCTTTTTTAAAAAAATTTTAAATTTATTTATATATTTATGGCTGCATTGGGTCTTTGTTGCTGCGTGCAGGCTTTCTCTAGTTGTGGCGAGCGGGGGCTACTCTTCGTTGTGGTGCATGGGCTTCTCATTGCAGTGGCTTCTCTTGTTGCGGAGCATGGGCTCTAGGCACGCGGGCTCAGTAGTTGTGGCTTGAGGGCTCTAGAGCGCAGGCTCAGTAGTTGTGGTACACAGGCTTAGTTGCTCCGCGGCATGTGGGATCTTCCTGGACCAGGGCTTGAACTGCATCCCCTGCATTGGCAGGCGGATTCTTAACCACTGTGCCACCAGGGAAGTTCCTCTATTTACATTTCTTATGTATCATTTCTAATCTTCCCAAGGCAGGTGGATGCCCAGACCTTATGGGGCAAATCAACAAACTAATATTTGCAAGCAAAATACTTTAAATTTTAAATATTTAAAAATCACCACTATGACTCTTATTCATCAGGAAGACCTAACCATCTCATTTCTAATTCTTAACTCAACCCTCTTTGAAAACACAGCTTAAATATTAACAATTTTTAAAGCTTTTCTCAACTTACTTCAGTCCATTCTGATTCTTTCAGTCCAGTTTCTACATAAGTAATAACAACAGCCTCAACCATTTCTACACAACCATGTCTGTGGCAGTTATTAGGTATCAGGCAATGTTCTGAAAGCTTTATATATATTGATTTTTAAAAATCTTTACATAAATCATATGAAATAAGTAATATGGTTTTCCCATTTTATGGATGAGGAATCTGAGGTCAAGGTTTACAGCTAAGAAGTAGTGGAGATTCAAACCCAGACTGTTTAGCTTACAAAGTCTGTTCTTGATGTCTTTATGTCTGGATTTAATCTGTGATCCTTTCATTATTGATGAACTTTTGTTTCTACTAATTTAAATATTATTTTCTCAGTATTCAAAAGTTTTCATAAATGGGCTGAATATTGCCATTATAACCTTCTTGAGATCAAGAAACTGTCTAAAGCTCATTTGAGTTTCCACAATCAATATAATTTCCAGCATAAAGCAGCAGTTTAATGTGCATTTTATCTAATTACATTATGCTTGGTAGTGAATTTCACTCAAGAACTTTTACTAAAATTTTAGTATTGCCTTATTCTCTGTGATACCAAAACATCTTGAATCTTACATACAAAGTGAAAATGTTACAAAGTAGGAATATCTATTAATTCACGCAACAACTATTTTTTGAGTACATACTATGTTTCAGGCCCTGAGCAAAGCAGTCATATATTGAGCTCTTATGAACCTTATAGTCTAGATAATGAGATCCTCCTAATAGTCCAATAATAATAAACCGTGATAACTGCTATGAAGAAAAAAGAATTGGATTCTATCAGAGAGCAGAATAGGGGAATTGGTATGGGTTGAGTCAGGAAAGTCTTCCTGGAGGAGGTGATATTTGAGTTGAGATTTAAAGAATGAACAGGAGTTAGGATGGCCCATGGAGATCTAGGCACGCCTAACTCCTGCTACTTCTCTGCATTCACTTTATACTTCTCTCTCTCTTGTTCTTTTCATTCTTTTCACACAACCCTTATTTAAAAGTTATCAAATGAACCACTCTCCTTTTGTTCTCATATTCTTTCATGTGTTGCTCTCTATGTCTACTGTTCATTTTCCTACTCTTTTGTTTCTAATTCTCTCATTTCAACTGATGTACTTTGGGCATTGATGTACTTTGGGCATTTTATCAGTCAGGCTTCTCCAGAGAAACAGAGCCAACAGGAGATATCCATATGTATATCTACCTCTATATCTAGTCACGCACACACACACACAGACTTATTTTAAGCAATTGGCTCATACAGTTGTGGGGGCTGGAGAATCTGAAAGCTGTAGGGCAGCCTGGCAGGCTGGAAATTCAGCAGGAGTTGACAACACAGTATTGAGGCAGAATTTCTTCTCCAGGAAACCTCAGTGTTTCCTCTTAAGGCCTTGTGACTGATGGGATGAGGCACAACCACATTATGAAGTGTAATCTCCTTTACTTAAAGCCAACTGACTATAGATGTTAACCATATCTACAAAATATCTTTACTACAACACCTAGATTAGCTTTTGATTAAATAACTAGGTACTACAGCCTAGCCAAGTTGACAAATAAAACTAAGCATCACAGGCATTAATATCTATATTTAAATGGTTTATAGTAGTGATAATTTTATGGCCTCCAGTTATATTCCTGACCAACCTTCATCTTTACAGGTCAGATTTTTCTACCCACTCTCCTCTTTGAGGTCCTATTCCTATATTTTGGAGGTCTTATCCATATATTTTAAGAGCTTCCGTTGAATGAGGTTTTCTATTTTACATTTAAAATCTTTCTTGCTGTTGGGAGTATTACCTCCCATTCACTAGCACATTAGGTCTGTTTCTTCAGGGGATAGTCTATAATAACTCCTAACTTTGACATTTTCCTCAGTTCTAACTGATAGCTTAGTCTGAGCCCATTATTTATTCATTCATTTAATCCTTCATTCATCAACAATGATTTTTAGTACTGACTATGTAAAATGCTCTCTCCTATATGTTCTGATGCATATATAAAGTTGAAGAAGACATCTTTATATTCTTTTTATTCCCTGCATTACAGTTTAGCTGACCACAGAGAAACACATTTGCCACTATTCAGTTTACTAGCAAAGCCTTTTCAATCTTCCTGCAGTTTATCCCCATTGACTGGGTTTTCTACAGCCTAAAATATATCAGTATTGTCTGCAAGCCTGGGGATTTCATTAGATACTCCCTCATTTAGATTATTTATAAACATGCCTTGGCTTTGATCCTTAGGAATTTTCAGTGCTTAAACTTATCCATCTAAAGAATTTATTTATCCCTCTCCTTTATTATCTAGGTTAGCTTCCTCCTTATAACTAAATGTCCCTTTGAGCCCATTATGACTTTTTTTAAGTAAAGTTTTTACTGAAGTGTAGCATACATACAGAGCAACTATCAAGCGACACATTGTCACAAAATAAACACATCCATGCGGTCACCACCCAGTTCAAGAAATAGTTATCAGCGTTCCTCAAAATCCTCCTCATTCTCTATCCTCACTACACACTCCTGAAGGTAAATAGAAGCTTTCTGATGTCACAATTAGTTCATTTTACCTGTCTTTAACTGTATATAATAAATGGAAATATATAGTCTATGCTATTTTTATTCCCTCTGAACATTATTCCTGAGACGTATCATGTTGCTACACCCATGTTGTTTGGAGTAACAAAAGTTGGTTCATTTTCAATGCCATATAGTATTGCAGTGCATACACACACACAGTTTATCTGTCCATTCTACTGTTGATGGACATTTGGGTTGTTTCCAGTTTGGACTATTTAGTGCTACGATGGCCATTTGGAAATGTCTTTCGATGCATATATGTATGCATGTCTGTTGGGTATATGTCTAGGAGTAACTGGTGAGTCATAGACTGTGCTCAGCTTTAGAAGATACTTGAAACAATTTTCCAAAGGAATACCACCAATTTATGAGCATTTCTGTTGTTCCATATTCTCATCAACACTTGGTATACTCAGCTTTTAAATTTTAGCCTTTTATGATTGTGTTTTGAATCTTCTTTTCCTAATGACTAAAGATGTTGTACACTTTTTATAAATTTACTGGCCATTTGGTATTCTTTGTGAAGTGCCTATTAAGTCTTTTGCCCATTATTTTTTTCTGTTGGGTTTTATTTTCTTATCAACCTGTTGGAGTTACTTATATATGTAAGATACAAGCTCTTTGTCATGTATGTATTGCAAATGCTTCTACTCTGTGACTTGCCTCTTCAAAATAGTGTCTTTTAATGAACAGAAATTCTTACTTTTCATGTAGTCTAATTTATCAATTTATTCCTTATGATTAATATTTTGTGTACTGTTAAAAAATATTTGCCATTCCCAAGATAGCCTGTTTTCTTCCAGAAGACATATTGTTTTTACTTTCATATTTAAATCTGCATTCCATCTGGAATTGATTTTTACATATAGTGTGAGGTAGGGATCAATATTTTTTTCTATATGGGCATTCATTTGACCCAACAGCACATTCAAAAGACCGTCCTTTCCCCATTGCCTTCAATATAATCTTTTTCATAAATCAAATAACCACATATGTATGGATTTGTTTCTGGATTCTATGTTATGTTCCACTGGTCTGTTTATATTTTTTGGGGGCCAATATCAGAATTCTTAATTACTGTAGTTTTACAATAATTTTTGATATATCTAAATATAAGTCATTCAGTTTGTTTTCAGTTTTTCAGATTGTTTTCACTATTCTTGGTTCTTTGTACACCTGTATATATTTTAGAATCAGCATATCAAGTTACATAAACACATACACACAGAAGTTTGTTTGGAGTTGTTTGAGGTAACGATAACTCTCACATCAATTTTAGGAGCATTGACACTTTCAGTATTGAGCCTTTCACTCCCTCATTATGATGTATCTTGTCAATTACTTAGATTTTTAAATAAAGTTTCTCAATAATTCTTTCTTGTTTTATTACTGCTATAAGGAAATATAATTAATTTCTATGTGTTGACATTGAGTCAGGGATCTTGCTAAGTTCCACTGGTAATTCTAATAGTTTAAATGTAGATTCTTCTGGAATTTCTTATTGTTTTTAAATAATTATAGTTTTATACCTTCCTCTCCATTTCTTATATCTTGTTTTTTCTTGCTATATTGACTGCTGGGATTTTTAGTAAAATTTTGAACAGAATTAGTGATAGCTGACATCTTCATCTTGTTACCAATATTAGGTGGGAAAATTTTAAGAGTTTGCAGTTATTACATTTGCTGTATGGTTTTTGTAGATATTCTTTATAATATTAAAACTTCCCTTTTATACTCAACATTATATGTCATTAGGAAATTACAAATTAAAACAAAGAAGAATTGGATACCATTACACACCCATAAATGTAATAATCTGAAACATTAAAACATTAAATACCGGTGAGGATGTGGAGCAAGAAGAATTCCAGTTCATTGCTAGTGGGAATGCAACATGGTACAATCACTTTGGAAGACAGTTTGACAGTTTCCTACAAAACTAAATATACTTTTATCATCTAATCCAGCAATCGTGTTCCTTGGTATTTATTCCAAAGAATTGAAAACTTATATCTATATAAAAAATCAGCAAAAGATATTTTAGCAGATTTATTAATTGTCAAAACTTGGAAACAACTAAGATGTCCTTTACTAAGTGAATGGATAAATAAACTGTGGTACATCCAGACAATGGACTATGATTCGGTGCTAAAAAGAAATGAGCTATCAAGTCATTGCAGACATGGAAGAACCTTAAATGTATATTGCTGAGTGAAATAAACCAATCTGAAAAGGCTACATACTATATGATTCCAACTATATGACATTCTGGAAAAGGATGGAGACAATAAAAAGATCAGTGTTTTCTAGGAGTTTACAGGGATGGAGAGAGTAATAGAGCACAGAGGATTTTTTAGGGCAATGAAACTATTCTCTACGATATTATAGTGGTGGATACATGTTACTTTTGTCAAAATCCATAGACTGTTCAACACTAAAGTGAACCTGAGTGGAAACTATGGACTTTAGATGATAATTCTGTACCAATATATGTTCATCAGTTTTAACAAATGTACCACTCTAATGCTGGATGTTGATGGTGAGGGAGGCGGTGCATGTGTAGGGTCAGGGGTATATGAGAAATCTCTGTACTTTCTGCACAAGTTTTTTGTGACATAAAACTACTTCAAAAAATAAAGTCTGTTACAAATATGTATGTAAATACAAAGTTAGAAGTCATCTGGTCTGGGTGACAATTTAATGGTAAATTTTAAAATAAACTTTTCAATAGTTAAAACAAAAAGTTCCCTCATTTCTTTTTAATCAGATTTAAACATTTTATGACTTTTTATCATGAATGGATGATAAATTTTATCAGATGTTTTTTTTTGAGGATGATAAAATCTTTCTCCTTTACTTTTCATTTATTTTGGTTCGCTATAGTAATTTTTTTTTAAAAATGAGAACTAACCTTATGTTCCTGAATAAGCCCCACTCAGTCATAAATTAAAAAAAAATCTTACTGGATTCAATTTGCTAATATTTTGTTTAGATTTTAAAATTTTACATATATTAATGAAAGTAACTTATAATTTTCCTTTTTTGTAATGTCCCTGTCAGATTTTTCTATTAAGGTTATCCTAAACTGGTAAAATGAGTTAAAAAATGTCACTTCTTTTGTTCTTCTATGGAAGTGTTTGTGTAACTTTGGTACTATTTTATCTTTAACTGTTTGGTAGAATTCACCAGTGAAGTCAGCTTTTCTTTGTAGGTATGTCTTTAATTAAAGATTTAATTGGTATTTTATTTATTTATTTTGCGGTACGCGGGCCTCTCACTGTTGTGCCCTCTCCCGTTGCAGAGCACAGGCTCCGGACGCGCAGGCTCAGTGGCCATGGCTCACGGACCCAGCTGCTCAGTGACATGTGGGATCTTCCCGGATCGGGGCACGAACCCGTGTCCCCTGCATCAGCAGGCAGACTCTCAACCACTGCGCCACCAGGGAAGCCCAGGTATTTTTAGATACAGAAAACTTTATTTTATTTTTTTTAACCAAAGCTTGTTATCTTTAACATTTTATTGAAATATAAGTCACATAACAGAAATCTTACCATTTTAAAGTGGTTTTTAGTATATTCACTATGTTGTGCAACCCTTGCCACTATCTAATTCCAGAACATTTCCATCAGAGAAGGGAGCATTCTGAAAAAGGATTTAAATGTGTAAATATTTTCTCTAAATAGAAAAATACTGAGCAAAGTCTATGGAGAAGACAGTGACAACTCCAGGAAATAAGTTAACACATTCTTTAAGCAGAGCCAGGAAATCAGAGCAATATAGTTAAAGTCCCAACACAAAAATGTTTGAGACAATATTGCTAAACAACAAATATGGGTTAATGTAAATATTTTGGAGGGTCAAATATATATTGAAGGGTATTTGTGCTCTTAAAAAATTCTGAGGAAGAGAAAACTCCCATTGTGTAATTAGGAAACCAAATAGAAATATATGTCATGTTTCTGAGTATCTCTGGTCAATGGGTACCTTGGATCAACATTTTATCCCAGAGATGGTCAGGAAGTTCTTCCACATATCTGACTGCAATCTCTCTTGCTTTATTTCTTAGCATGTTGGCTTTTGCCCAGTCCCCTTAAGATTTCTTCTTGCCATTCCAAGTACAGAAAGTTTTATTTTTAAAAAATTTCTTCCTGTGTTGGGATATATGTATACGTATAGTTGATTCACTTTGCTGTACAGTAGAAACGAACACAACATTGTAAAGCAACTGTACTGCAATAAAAAATGTTTAAAAAATTTCTTCCTGTGTCATTTTTGGAAAGTGTGTTTTCCTGGGGGTTTTCCCATTTCATCCAAATTATCAAATTTACTGACACAAAATAGTTCAGGATATTATTTATAATCTTTGTAGTATCCTAGAATCTAGTCGTAGCATCCCCTTTCAAGTATCTGACTTTGATAAACAGTACATTGTCTGTTTCCTTGATCAGTGTTATTAGAGAGTTTAATAATTGTTATCATCTTCTCAAAGAATCAGATGTTGGTTTTGTTGATTTTTCTGCATTTTTAAGTTTAGTTTCAACTTTGTTAATATCTGCTTTTATCTTTTGGTTTAACTTGCTGCTCTTTTTTAGAGTTGTATCCTTAGTACATTGATATCAGCCTTCTTTTAAAAAATATACATTGTAAGGCTTTAAATTTTCCTCTAACTGTAGCCTTAGCCTCATCCTAAATTCATTCAGTTCAGATAATTTTCTAATTTCCACTGTGATTTCTTTGACCATGAGTGATATACAGTATAAGTACATTGTTTAATTTATAAATAATTGGAGTTCTTATAGCTATTCTTTTTTGCTTTTGATTTCTAGCTTTATACTAGTATTTCTTTCTTCTCTTTCTTAGATTCCAATTACACATTTACTAGATTTTTCCCCAGTATCCCACATGTTTGTGTCCCTTTCAGAATTTCCTGTCTTTTCCGTATTTTTTGTTCTCTATGCTACTGACTTATCTTCTATTTAATTAATTCATTCTTGAGCTGAGTCTAATCTGCTTTTAAATCCATTGATTGAATTCTTATTTTCAGTTATATTTTTCTGGTTCTAGAAATTCCACTAGACTATTTTTATAGATTCCAGTTCTTTGGTGAAAAATCTCTATTTTTGTTATCTATTTTTTTACTAAATCATAGTTATAGAAGAATCCTTGTTTGATAATATTCAGATCACCTATAGGTTTACAGTTATTGTCTTTCTTTTTCCTATCTCCATCCTATTTCTTAGCAGGCTTGGTTATTTTTGATGGAATGCTGGACATTTTGAATGATAACTTTTATAGTCTCTGAATGTTTTCCTTCTCTAGAGTACATTCATCCTTTACTCTGGCAGACAGCAAAAGTGCAAGCCATCATCCCAATCCAAACAGGGACAAATTTAATTCAAGGTTAATTATCAGTCTTTGTAAGGCTTGGTTGACCTCAAGTTCACACTGACTCCTAGGATGTAGTAATTGGCAACCCAGGGGCTTTACTGGAGTCCTTTCTCATTGTTGAGTCTTGATTTCTTATTTTTGTCTTCTGTACACTGTGAGATTTACAAAAATTCCACTCTGCTTTTTAGTTGTTTTCTTTTTGGTTCTTAGCTTCTTGTCTTGCCCATTTGATCAGCAAATGCCTGGGGTAGGGGATGATGAGGACTGGGTAGAGGAAAAAGCTGTGCAGAGTGCTGGGCTTACTTTGAGCCTCCCTTGTCCCTGGGAGTTAGCCCTTAATAACCCCAATTGTTACTGCCCCAGCACCATGAGAGAGCCAGAAGCTCTGTTGGCTTCTCCTGCTGAACAGTGGATCTCCTACCTCACTTCTTTTTTTCTGGCTGTGTTGGTTCTTCGTTGCGGGCTCCAGTAGTTGTGGTGCACAGGCTCAGTAGTTGCGGCTTGCAGGCTCCAGAGCGCAGGCTCAGTGGTTGTGGCACGTGGGCTTACTTGCTCCGTGGCTTGTGGGATCTTCCCAGACCAGGGATCGAACCCGTGTCCCCTGCGTTGGCAGGTGGATTCTTAACCACTTCTCCACCGGGAAGTCTTCCTACCTCACTTCTTACCCTCTGAGCAAAGAATTAGCAAGCTCCCTCAGGAGGAAAAGAAGCATGCAGAATATGGGTTTACGTCAGTGAAATATTCTTCTCTCTTGGATTATTGTCCCTCAAATCCTGGTTGCCTCATCAGCTATCTGATCTTAGCTGGAAGTGAAAGTCTATGCTTTTTTATTTGATGAACGTAACTTTTGTTTTAGAATGTTGAAAAATACCTAGACAGATCATATAACTTGTATGCAATTCTAATGATGTTATTCATGAGTGCATATTCAGAAACACAGATATTGGGGTTTGGCCGCTGTAGTAATAATTCACATGCTTTCTGGACATTTCCTAATTATCAGTCATAAATGGAAGGTAGATAAAGAGCATAATTTCCCCAACCATTTATACAGAAAAACAAGACATAATAAAGTTAACACAGGGATATTTTTATGCTTCTACAGCAACTTGCTGTGAAAAAAATTCTAACTTTTTTGTTTATTTCCTACAACATTTCTTTGGGAAAGAAGTTAGATAAATTCTAGAATTAGGGTTGAATATTCCTTTGTCGCCAAATTAAACATTAGTAAGGGAGTTTTCTGCCTTGGCATCTGGGTTTTTTCAATGCTAAATGTTTTTTTAAAACTTTTTGGAAGACAGTGTGTCCTGTAGGGAGATTCTTAGGCACAGATGCAGAGCCTGACAACAGATGGTCACAGGAGATCCTTTCTGGTTGTGTCACTTTGGGAAAGTCTCTACCCTCAGTGACCCTCAGTTGTCATCACATGTAGAATGGAGAGGATAAACCCTGTTGTGCTTATCTTGTGGGAGTTGTGTGAAAATTGAAAAAAGAGAGTATGTGTAAATGTAGTTTGGAGACAGGAAGCTACTACATAGGTGGGTGACACAGCAGAGTTTTTGACTCAGATATTTAAAGCTTCAAGTAGTTTCTGAGCTCTGGATCCTTATTTAGAACTTGTTTATCTCATTATTCCCTATCAAAGTTTATCAGATTATTCTCTAAATGTAAGGGGTAAACCAAAATCTCTTCTAGACCCAAATTTCACAATGAATCCAAGCTAAACAAAGCTCCATTCTGCCTCCTTTCTGCTGTCTTGTTGCTCTTGAGGCCCCCTGATTACAATGAACAGTCCCCATCTGTAATCCTTTTAACCCCTCCTTAGCCTTATTTTACATCCCTATGTGTCTCTGCCAGCCAAATAGTTTATTTTCCTCCTCCTGTTTGGATTAAGGGGGTTAAGCTGCATGGACTTTTTTGGAACCCAGTTAAGACACTCTTCTCAGCCCCAGCCATTAGTGCTCAATTTTATTTGCATGACGAAGCCTTTCTCTACTGCTCCCCACAACTGAAAGAGCACACGCACAGCACTGGGAGCACCCGTTGGCATTCCTATCACCTACTCTGTTTTTTTTTTCTTCTTCTTGTCTAAGCATGACTTTGCTTATACAAGGCTAGCTTTTTCCGCCTGTTCCCTAGATGATTTTGGCCCATTTTCAACTCTCATTCTTTCTGTGGCATTGGGAGTAGTTAGTCATTTGTGCATCAGTGAGAAGAGGGATTTAGTGAATAGGAAGACCACAGACTTTCCTCTTTGGTCCTTCCTTCCTTGACAAAGTAAATCCCGCTGAAAAACAGCATTAATAGAGCATGACGGTTTGAAGAATAGAGCCCTAACTGTTGACATTTCTGTTGTCAAGCTAGGTATTATGCTGTGATAAAGAAAAGACACATTTTTAAAAAAGACAATCTCCATGGCATTAGGTTTATTAGTGCAATATCATTGTCATTGCCCTCGACTCCCCAATACACTTAAGGGCCTATCAATATTTCCATTAAAAAAATCCCATTTGCTGTCATTTAAAAGTTGCTTGGCTATGTCAGATCATTTAAACTGAAATTATAGATCAATTATTTCTAGGTTTATTATTGAATGTCAAGGGTGGTTAAATTCACTGAATTGGTAGGGGTTGAATAGTCTCTGTTCTGGAGGAAAATGGTCAGTGTAAAGACAGGATATTGTGCAGGTCCTAGGGAGAAGATGAGACAGTCAACTCACCTTAACATGAATCACTGTTAGTTATCCATGTGTATCAATGAAAGAATAGATTTACTTCTTTGTGATTGACCTAAAATAACCTTAGTTCTTCATTCGAGAGATACGAGACCGAATTGCTAGCTAGATACAATAAAAAAGGGTCACCACCCTCTGGCCTCCAGAAAGACACAGCATTATACTGTGTTAGGTACTAAGCACAATAACCCAACAAGTTAGGGCTATAATATCTTAGAGATGAGGAAACTAGGATTTATAGAGGTTAAAAAACCTTCCAAGTTAAGTAGCTAATGGGTTGCTAAATTTAGGGCTCTTCGACTGCAAAAACCCTTAATTTTCTTGTGTACCACTGACACATACAGTGAAATCTACTACTTATCAGGCCATAGTTTTTCTAACTTATTTGACAATGGGGAAAAATCTGTCCATGTTGAGAGCTGCTTTCTGTTTGTATTTGAAACTGCCATTATTGTGTGGAATTTGCCTTATCTTTTTAAAGAGTCCATAGTTGGATCCTGGTTGGCAAAATTTGAAGTTGGCCAAGGTTTTTAAAATCTCATTCACTCATCCATTTGCTTGAAACACTTTATTTAGTCCCCCCAGTAATGTATGCAAGTGTCCCTTTCCTCACGTCCAACCTAAAATAGGTGTTACTGCTTTTTCATATTTTTGTCAGTCTGATTCTTGCACAGTGATGTCTCTTGTTAAAACAATTCTGTCACCACTAGTGAATTTCAGTACCTTTTCAGCACACAGTCATCCCTTGGTATCTGCTGGAGATTGATTCCCGGACCCCTGCAGATACCAACATCAGGATGTTCAAGTCCCTTATATAAAATAGCATGGTACTGTTGGCCTTCCATTTCTGCAGGTTCTGCATCTGCAGGTTCAACCAACCAAAAGAATCTCTTTTCTTTCAATTGTATTTTAATTCAAAAATTATTGAAAAATAGATCGGGCTCTTTGGACATATGTTACTCAAGCACAGAATATGCAAGGTGTCACTAAATCTTACCATACTTTAAGAGAAAAATTATTCTGGAGATCCTTGTAGATCTTTCCCTAACATGTCAAAAAGTTGATTCTGAGCATTGAGACAAGTCTTTTTTCCTTTCTAAACACTACAAGAGGGAATTGCTATAGTGTCTCCTCTATGGATTTTAAAAGTTTCTTGTGGTATATGTACAGGAATTACAGCTTAAGCGTCAACTATGATAAAACTAGCAGAATGTCTATTCAAGTCAATAATATTACTTTTATAACATTTTCACTTCACAGTGATACAATTTGAAGCCAATTGAATGGAATTGAAATAAGTATTTTTTTTTCCATTGAAAAGCATATGTTTCTTCATTGAAGACTATTTTCTTGCTAAATTGGATGTTTTACCTTTGAGTTATTGAAATGTTTTGTTTTTTATCTTATAAATAAAAGAAAATCTTTTAGTATTTCCAACACAAAATTTTCTCTTGCTTCTTAAAAAATGGAATCTTCAAGCTGAAAGAAAATAGGGTTAATTTCAGAGACTATTACTGAAGATAGATAGATGGTTTATCCATAGGTGTATTATATACAGTTTGCTACCATTGTATTTGAAGGCCTTATATAAGAAGTATTTTGTGCTTTTAACACCAGACACTGATACTGAGTATCTACTGGAAAGATGCTCGCTGTTTTTCTTGTTTCAAGTTTAAATGCTTAGGGGACTTGATTTTCTTCATGCAGATTTTGTAGTTCCTCAGAAAATAAATATTCAATTTAAAATTTTTCCATCACATCTCTTTTTACCTACTTTAGGGAGTTTATGGACTCTCTGAAAAACAATAAACTGCCCAAAACAAAATCAAAACCAAAATAAAATAAAAGATATCTGATATACTGAGTGTCTGCTATTTCCCAGGTACTGTCCTAACCATTTCACATGGATTATCCCATTTAATCCTCACATGGGATATGGGTACTCAATTTATCATAATTTTATAGGCCACTCAGGCCTTAGGGAGGTTAAATAACATGCTCAACGTCAACAGAAAGTGTTAGTCCTCTAGATTTTTTTTATTCATACATAATATACTCTTAGGGCAAATTTTAATGTAAACAATCGTTAATTTAAATATTTACCAAATTATATTCTTGTTACCTTTGCTTACTGTTTGGCTGATCACTATTGATTTCACCTTAATATTGAGACTGCAAAAAAGCTTATGCTAGGAGAATAACCCAAAGCCTGCACCTCCAATTACCTTTATACTGGGGATTAAGTTTTAACATATACATTTTTCAGGAACACAAATATTCAATCTTTACACTTACGATATTCATAAGTCTACAAATCCAGGCATAATAACCTGCAAGGAATTCATCGTAATTGCTGAAAGCAGACTCATGAGTGAGAACCTCACTACTAGATCTTCTGCAAGAGAATACTCCCTCCCTTCCCTCCATATTCCTCTAGGACTCGATGTGATGTATGGTCTTCTAGTCCCACAGGGACTGAAAGACAGAGTGATGGAAATCAGTTTATTAAATATTAGTTTTTCCTTAATTTTATGAAATGTAATATATATGCAGAAAAATGCAAAAAATAGAAATGCAAAATTAATAATTACAAAGCAATAGCTGTGTAACAAACACCATGGACAAAAAATAGAATGATGCTAGCTTTTCAGAATCCCTTCTAGAGTATAACCTTCCAATTCCCCCAGAGGTAATCATTATCCTGATTTGGTGATAATTGATTCCTTTCTTTTCTCTTTAGTTTTATCACCTATGCATGCATCATTAATGTTTGGTTTAGTTTAGCCTCTTTTTGAGGCTTATGTAAATGGAATCGTACACTATGAATTCTTACTTGAATGAAGGTTGCTTCTTTCCCTCAACATTAAGTTTGTAAGATTCATCTGTGTTGTGTGTGCGTAGGTGAATTTTATTCATAATTAGTGCAATATAGAATTCCATTGCATGTATATTCCACAATCTGTCCATTTGTGCTGGACTGTGATGTGCTGATTTGGGTAAGCCATAAACTATATTTTCTAGAATTCCCTTCCTCATGGGGTTTTGAGTTGGAGTTGGCCAAAAGGATAACATGTGTGATACTTGCAAGGCAGAAATAAAGCAGCAACCATTATCCTCTAAAAGTCTTTATGGTGATGAAGATATGGTGACAGACAGACACAGAGATGCCCAGCGGATCCTAGCTTGTTCATACTCTTCTCTTTGTCCATTTCATCTTGACTGTTGGTTCTGTTGACCAACAGAACCTCCATATCCCCTTGGCTCTGGGCCCAGAGAGGCGATAGCTACCTAGAAGCAGCAACTTGCTGGAGACACCTCCATGAGCTTTTCCCTTCCTCCCTCCACTTCAGTTTGGCTTTTAAGATTGCCTAGTTAGCAACTCCTTCTGTGATCCTCCAACTCCCCCTTCTGGACCTTTATTTCTCTAGCTTGTCCCACAATAGTAAAAGGTTGAATTCCTACAATAAATCCCTTTTCCCAGTCAGACTTCCCTGACTGATGCATCATTCAACATTTGATGGTCATTTGGGTTGTTTCCAGTTTGGGGCTATTAGGAACAATGTTGGTTCTTGTAGTTGTATCCTGAACAACTTTTATCTAGGCAAGGGTGGATCCAGTATTTTTGAAGCCTTAAGCTCATACAATTTAGGGGCTTGCTTTAAAACATATATTGATAGACACACATACACACACAAATTAAGTACCAAGACCTGTAGGGGATCCATGCCAGTGAGAGGCCTTTGATTCACTTCATGGTAAATCTGCTATGTCTCTAGGGTATATAATCAGGAGTTGAAATGCTCAATTCTAGGATATGCAAATATTTACCTTTAGTAGATAATGCCAAATAGTATTCCAATTTGCACCAATTTGCACTCCTACTTACAGTGTATGAGTTTATGTTTTTCCACATTCTTGTTAACATTTGGTCTGTCAGAATTCTAAATTTTTGCTCATCTGATAGGTGTGTTTGGTATTTCCTTGTGGTAGGTCACTGATTACAAATAAGGCTGAGCAACTTTTCATATTGCCTTAGCTTATGTTCTCCAGAAAGCAGAGCTTGCAGTAAAGGCTTCTGTGCTATTGCTTTAATAGAGGGTGTAATCCAAGGGAGCAGTATGGAGGGTACTGGGAGTGAGGCAGAGAAGGAGAAATGGCTAATGCAAGGATGTGTTTTCAACTACCCACTTCTCTTTTCAAATTCAAATGATTGTCAGTCTCAGGGAACTACCTTTTGAGAAGCTGCATAAAGGATTGTTTCTCATGACAATCTGCTGGTAATAGAGTGCAAAGGAAGAAAGACAGGAAGAAGGGAGAATTCATTCATTGGCTCCTATCTTCTACTAGTCAACGATTGATCAATCCCATGGGACATTAATTCACTTATGACTGCAGGCATGAGTGTTAAGTGGTTCTAACTGTCAACCAAGAAGTCTCTGGGGAAAGAGGTGAGAGGTTCTTGGCATGGGTGTGCAGCTACGTGCTCTTGGGTTGTATCTGGCTGAAGTTGGTCACAACCGCTCAGAGTTGGCTGGGGCTGGAACAAGTTTCTAGAGGCCATGGAGACAGTTTTAAGGCCAAGAAGATCTGACATGGTACATATGAAGTACACATACGTTTGCTGGTCATCTGGATTTCTTCTTTTGTGGAATATCGGTTCTGTTTTTTTTTTTTTTAACATCTTTATTGGAGTATAATTGCTTTACATTATTGTGTTAGTTGCTGCTGTATAACAAGGTGAATCAGCTATGCATATAAATATATCCCCATATCTCCTCCCTCTTGCGTCTCCCTCCCATCCTCCCTATCCTACCCCTCTAGGTGGTCACAAAGCACCGAGCTGATCTCCCTGTGCTATGTGGCTGCTTCGCACTAGCTATCTATTTTACGTTTGGTAGTGTATATATGTCCATGCCACTCTCTCACTTTGTCCCAGCTTACCCTTCCCCCTCCCCATGTCCTCAAGTCCATTCTCTACGTCTGCGTCTTTATTCCTGTCCTGCCTCTAGGTTCATCACAACCATTTGTTTTCTTTTTTAGATTCCATATATATGTGTTAGTATATGGTATTTATTTTTCTCTTTCTGAGTTACTTCATTCTGTATGACAGTCTGTAGTTCCATCCACCTCACTACAAATAACTCAATTTCGTTTCTTTTTATGGCTGAGTAATATTCCATTGTATATATGTGCCACATCTTTTTTATCCATTAATCTGTTGATGGACACATAGGTTGCTTCCATGTCCTGGCTGTTGTAAATAGAGCTGCAGTGAACATTGTGGTACATGACTCTTTCTGAATTATGGTTTTCTCAGGGTATATGGTCAGTAGTGGGATTGCTGGGTCATATGGTAGTTCTATTTTTAGTTTTTTTTTTTTTTTTTTTTTTTTTTTTTGCGGTACGCGGGCCTCTCACTGTTGTGGCCTCTCCCGTTGCGGAGCACAGGCTCCGGACGCGCAGGCTCAGCGGTCATGGCTCACGAGCCCAGCCGCTCCGCGGCATGTGGGATCCTCCCAGGCCAAGGCACGAACCCGTGTCCCCTGCATCGGCAGGCAGACTCTCAACCACTGCGCCACCAGGGAAGCCCTATTTTTAGTTTTTTAAAGAACCTCCATACTGTTTTCCATAGTGGCTGTATCAATTTGCATTCCCACCAGCAGTGCAAGAGGGTTCCCTTTTCTCCACAGCCTCTCCAGCATTTATAGCTTGTAGATTTTTTGATGATGGCCATTCTGACCAGTGTGAGGTGATACCTCATTGTAGTTTTGATTTTCATTTCTCTAATGATTAGTGATGTTGAGCATCCTTTCATGTGTTTGTTGTCCATCTGTATATCTTCTTTGGAGAAGTGTCTATTTAGGTCTTCTGCCCATTTTTGGATTGGGTTGTTTGTTTTTTTGATATTAAGCTGCATGAGCTGCTTGTATATTTTGGAGATTAATCCTTTGTCAGTTGCTTCATTTGCAAATATTTTCTCCTATTCTGAGGGATGTCTTTTCATCTTGTTTATGGTTTCCTTTGCTGTGCAAAAGTTTTTAAGTTTCATTAGGTCCCATTTGTTTATTTTTGTTTTTATTTCCATTACTCTAGGAGGTGGATCAAAAAGGATCTTGCTGTGAGGTATGTCATAGAGTGTTCTGCCTATGTTTTCCTCTAAGAGTTTTATAGTGTCTGCCCTTACATTTAGGTCTTTAATCCATTTTGAGTTTATTTTTGTGTATGGTGTTAGGGAGTGTTCTAATTTCATTCTTTTACATGTAGCTGTCCAGTTTCCCCAGCACCACTTATTGAAGAGGATGTTTTTCTCCATTGTATATTCTTGCCTCCTTTATCAAAAATAAGGTGACCATATGTGTGTCAGTTTATCTCTGGGCTTTCTGTCCTGTTCCATTGATCTATATTTCTGGTTTTGTGCCAGTACCATACTGTTTTGATTACTGTAGCTTTGTAGTATAGTCTAAAGTCAGGGAGCCTGATTCCTCCAGCTCCGTTTTTCTTTCTCAAGATTGCTTTGGCTATTTGGGATCTTTTGTGTTTCCATACAAATTGTGAAATTTTTTGTTCTGGTTCTGTGAAAAATGCCATTGGTAGTTTGATAGGGATTGGATTGAATCTGTAGATTGCTTTGGGTAGTATAGTCATTTTCACAATGTTGATTCTTCCAATCCAAGAACGTGGTTTATCTCTCCATCTGTTTGTATCATCTTTTGTTTCTTTCATCAGTGTCTTATAGTTTTCTGCTTACAGGTCTTTTCTCTCCTTAGGTAGGTTTATTCCTAGGTATTTTATTCTTTTTGTTGCAGTGGTAAATGGGAGTGTTTCCTTAATTTCTCTTTCAGATTTTTCATTATTAGTGTATAGTAAAGCAAGTGATTTCTGTGCATTAATTTTGTATCCTGCTGCTTTACCAAATTCATTGATTAGCTCTAGTAGTTTTCTGGTAGCATCTGTGGGATTCTCTATGTATAGTATCATGTCATGTGCAAACAGTGACAGCTTTACTTCTTCTTTTCTGATTTGGATTCCTTTTATTTCTTTTTCTTCTCTGAATGCTGTGGCTAAAACTTCCAAAACTATGTTGAATAACAGTCGTGTGAGTGGGCAACCTTGTCTTGTTCCTTAGTGGAAATAGTTTCAGTTTTTCACCATTGAGAATGATGTTGGCTGTGGGTTTGTCATATACGTTCTTCTTCTTCTTCTTTTTCTTTTTTTGGCCTATATTTCTGTTGGATTATCTGTCTTACTTATTTGTAGAAATTCTTTATATATTCCAGACCCTAGTCTTTGATGTAGATGCTGTGCAAATAACTTTTCCTAATCTGGGGTGTTTTTAATATTTTATGGTGTTTTTCATGAAGAAAAAAAATCTGAATTTCAATGTACTCATTATTCAATCATTTCCTTTTAGGTTAGTAGTTTTTAAAATGAAGTTTGGTTGATTTACAATATTATATTTTTCAGGTATACAACATAGTGATTCAATATTTTATAGATTGTACTCCATCTAACATTATTTATTACAAAACACTGGCTATATTTCCCTGTCCTATACTATGTATCCTTGTTGCTTATTTATTTTGTACACAGTAGTTTGTATTTCTTAATCACATATCCCATGTTGCCCCTCTCCCCCACCCTTTCCCAACTAGTAATCACTAGTTTTTTCTCTATAGCTGTGAGCCTGTTTAAATTTTGTTATATATACTTGTTTGTTTGTTTTTTAGATTCCACATATAAGTGATAACATATAGTATTTGTCTTTCTTTGTCTGACTTATTTCACTAAGCATAATGCTCTCTAGTTCTGTCCATGCTGTTGCAAATGGCAGAATTTCATTCTTTTTTATGGCTGAGTAATATTCCATTGTAGGTATATATATGTATATGCATGTACACATACATACATCTTCTTTATCCATTCATCTGTTGATGGACACTTAAGTTGCTTCCATATCTTGCATATTGTAAATAATGCTGCTTAGAACATTGAGGTGCGTGTATCTTTTTGAATTAGTGTTTTCATTTTCTTTGGATATATACCCAGAAGTAGAATTGAGGGATCATATGATACTTCTTTTTTTAATTTTTTGAGAAATCTCCATACTGTTTTCCACAATGGCTGCACTAATTGACATTTCCACCAACAGGGTACAAGAGTTCTCTTTTCTCTACATCCTCACCAATATTTGTAATTTGTAGACTTTTGGTGATAACCATCCTGACAGGTATGAGGTGATATCTCGTTCTTGTTTTGATTTGCATTTCTCTAATAATTAGCAATGTTGAGCATCTTTTCAAGTGCCTGTTAGCCATCTGTATGTCTTCTTTGGAAAAATGTCTATTCAGGTCTTCTGTCCATTTTTTAATCTGTCTAGTTTTTTGGTATTGAGCTGATTATATATTTTGAATAGTAACCCCTTATTGGTCATATTATTTGCAAATATTTTCTCCCGTTCAGTAGGTTGTCTTTTTGTTTTGTCAGTGGTTTCTTTTGCCGTGCCAAAGCTTTTCAGTTTAGGCCCCATTTATTCTTTTTTTGCTTTTTTTTCTTTTACCTTAGGAGACAGATCCAAAAAGAAATATTGCTGCTATTTGTGTCAAAGAGTGTTTTGCCTATGCTCTCTTCTAGGTTTATGGTTTCAGGTCTTACATTTAGGTCTTTAATCCATTTTGAGTTTATTTCTTTATATGCTGTGAGGAAATGTTCTAATCTCATTGTTTTACATGTGGTTGTCCAGTTTTCCCAGCACCACTTGTTGAAGAGACTGTCTTTTCTCCATTTTATACTCTTGCCTCCTTTGTTGTAGATTGATTGACCATAGGTGCATGGGTTTATTTCTGGGCTCTCTATTCTGTTCCATTGATCTATGTGTCTGTTTTTGTGCCAGTATTAGGTTACTGCTTTTTGGTGTCTTATTTGAGAAATCCCTCCCAAACTCTGAGGATATAAAGATATTTATATTACTTTTTAAGAGCTTTAGAGTTTTTTTGTTCACAATTAGAATTGATTTTTGTGCTCACTGTGAGGTATGAATCCCCATATGTATATCCCATGTTACCAGCATATTTTATTTAAAAGAGAAAGTTCTTTCATAATGCTCTGAAATATCATCTCAGTTATAAATCAAGTCCATATGCATATATAGGGCTGTTTTTTGGTTCTATTTTAGGAAATTTTTTTAGTCAACAGTATGTTGATTACTATATTTTAAAATAACTCATCATATCTGGTATAGCATGTCTTCTCATCTTGTACTATATCTTCCAGAGCAGTTTGGCTATTTTACCCATGAATTTCCATTTAAATATTAGAATCAGATTGTTACTTTACACAAGAAACCTGTTGGGATTTTTATTGGGATTCCTTAGAGTTTATTAGTTAATTTGGGAGAATTAATAAATTTATAATAGAGTCTTTTAATACATAAATACTGAGTATCTCTCCATTCATTTAAGTCTTCATCAGTGTTTCTCAGTATACTTTATTTTCCTCTCTCCTAAGGGGAAACAGAAATTCTTGGAATCTTTTGTTATATTTGTTCCTAGCTATTTCATATATTTGATACTATTTTAAATTGTATTTAAAATTTTACTTCATATTCTGTTTTTTTCCTGATATATGGATATATAATTGATTTTTAAAATATTGACCCTATATCCTGACAACTTGTTAAAGTCTGTAACAAATGCTAAAATATATATGCATAGTTTTTTGGGTTTACACAATGATATCATCTGCAAATAATAACTCCCCCTGCACCGCTTATTGTGCTAGGTAAGACTTCCAGACCAGTGCTGAAAAGAAAAGATGTGGAATTTTATCACCTGCTTTTTCCATATCTATTGATATGGTCATATCATTATTTTCCTTTAATCTATTAATATGATAAAGTACATTAATTGATTTTCTAATATTAAAGCACCCTAACATTCCTTAGATGAATTTACCTTAGCCATGATGTATTATCCTTTTTATATATAGCTATACTCAGTTTGCTTTAATTTATTTTGGAATTATGAATCTAGGTTCATGACTGAGGTCTTTTAAGTTTTCCTTTCTTGTATACTCTTTGTCAGGTTTTGGCATCAGGGCTGTATTAATCTCTTAAAATGTGTTAGAGAATGGTTCTTTTTTACCTCTTCTGTGGAATAATTTGTAAAAATTTAGAATAATTTTTTTTTCCTTGAATGTTTGGTATATCTAGATAGTGAAGCCATTTGGATTTGGAATTTTATTTGCAGGAAGGTTATTTTGATTCAATCCTTTTATGAATATAGGTCAGTATAACATTTTATATCTTTAACATTAGATAGGGTGTAAGCATAGGCCAACCAGAGTGGACACCTGACTGATCAGTGGATGACAGCTGTAGATAAATGATATGACTTTATTAGTGCTTTCAAGATGAATAGCAGACTATTCAGGATTTCTGTTTCTTTTTGTGTAAGTTTTTGTAAATTATATTTTTCTAGTTACCTGTCCATTTTGTTTAAACTTTCAAGTTGATTGACAAAAAGTTACCCATAACTACTTTTCTTGTATCAATTTTAAGAACAGGCAAATATTGACCATATTTGAAGAGGTATGTGTTGTCCTGATGGTTCTAAAAAGTAAAATCCCTGTAGTGAAAATCCATTGCTTAAAGAACATGATAGAGAGCCCAGAGATAAACCCACGCACCTATGGTCAACTAATCTATGACAAAGGAGGCAAGGATATACAATGGAGAAAAGACAGTCTCTTCAATAAGTGGTGCTGGGAAAACTGGACAGCTACATGTAAAAGAATGAAATTAGAGCACTCCCTAACACCATACACAAAAATAAACTCAAGGGGCTTCCCCGGTGGCGCAGTGGTCGAGAGTCTGCCTGCCGATGCAGGGGACACGGGTTCGTGCCCCGGTCTGGGAAGATCCCACATGCCGCGGAGCGGCTGGGCCCGTGAGCCATGGCCGCTGAGCCTGCGCGTCCGGAGCCTGTGCTCCGCAATGGGAGAGGCCACAACAGTGAGAGGCCCACATACCGCAAATAAATAAAAAAAAAAAAACTCAAAATGGATTAGAGACCTAAATCTAAGACTGGACAGTATTAAACTCTTAGAGGAAAACATAGGAAGAACACACTTTGACATAAATCACAGCAAGATCTTTTTTGATCCACCTCCTAGAGTAATGGAAATAAAAACAAAAATAAACAAATGGGACCTAATGAAACTTAAAAGTTTTTGCACAGCAAAGGAAACTACAAACAAGAAGAAAAGACAACCCTCAGAATGGGAGAAAATATTTGTAAACGAATCAGCGGACAAAGGGTTAATCTCCAAAATATATAAACAGCTCATGCAGCTCAGTATTAAAGAAACAAACAACCCAATCCAAAAATGGGCAGAAGATCTAAATAGACACTTCTCCAAAGAAGACATACAGATGGCCAAGAAGCACATGAAGAGCTGTTCAATGTCACAAATTATTAGAAAAATGCAAACCAAAACTGCAATGAGGTATCACCTCACACCAGTTAGAATGAGCATCATCAGAAAATCTACAAACAACAAATGCTGGAGAGGGTGTGGAGAAAAGGGAGGGAACCGTCTTGCACTGTTGGTGGAAATGTAAATTGATACAGCCACTATGGAGAACAGTATGGCGATTCGTTAAAAAACTAAAAATAGAACTACCATACAACCCAGCAATCCCACTACTGGGCATATACCCAGAGAAAACCATAATTCAAAATGATACATGCACCCCAATGTTCATTGCAGCACTATTTACAATACCAGGTCATGGAAGCAAGCTAAATGCCCATTGACAGACGAATGGATAAAGAAGTTGTGGTACGTATATACAATGGAATATTACTCAGCCATAAAAAGGAATGAAATTGGGTCATTTGTAGAGACATGGATGGATCTAGAGCCTGTCATACAGAGTGAAGTAAGTCAGAAAGAGAAAACCGAATATCATATATTAACGCATATATGGGGAATCTAGAGAAATGGTACAGATGAACTGGTTTGCAGGGCAGAAACTGAGACGGAGATGTAGAGAACAAACGTATGGACACCAAATTGGGAAAGTGGTGGTGGGGGGTGGTGGTGTGATGAATTGGGAGATTGGGATTGACATATATACACTAATATGTATAAAATGGATAACTAATAAAAACATGCTGTATATAAAAAAAAATTTCTGTACCACTTGTGAAACTTGGCTATATTCTCTAGAATGTTTTTACTTTGCATACTGTGTTTGTGTTTACCCTGTTGCAAGATTCTTGCATGAATATCCTGGCTTTATTTGAGGTAAGGAGAGAACTGTTCCACTGCTAGTGAGTGGAATAGATAGTATAGTAGGTGTTCAACAATCTTAAGTGAATGAGTGGTGGAAAGGTAGATAAATGAGTGAAAGAAGGAATGAATGAATAATGAGAAGTTTAACCTTTCTTTATGGAAACATTGTCAGCTTTGGACATTAATTTTATAAATCTTGTGTACATCAGATATGCAGTAACTGAAAAGGTAGTTACTTATAAGAAGGAATTTCCAAGGGTTTTCAACCCAAAATATGGATTGTTTCCAAAGGACTTGAGGGAGTTTAGGAGCTCAAATATCTGACTGGAGTTAGAATTTCTTTATAGGTTTTTGTTAGTTAGTTAATGTGTTTAGTGGAATGTATTGTTTAGGTGGAGTTGGTTTTCAAAAGAATATTTGAAAACATTCACATCGTGTTTTACTCATCCTTTGATGTAATGTTGATTTAGAAAATTTTCCTTCAGGAAGCCCAGGGCGCTTTAATGGATCTTACTGAATGGGTATTAGCCTCACAGGTCCCAGTGCAGCAAAGACACCTGGAATGCACAAGAAGCAATACTGTTGGCTTCTCCTCAAGGGTCATCTAAAGTAATTAAGCATGTGGATTGCTAGAATTTTAGAGGATAAAGACATATCTAATTTGCACCCCTTCCCCCATTTAACCATCTCAGAATGTCCCATTTTTAATGGCAGTGGCATTTTTCTGTTTCCCTTCTATTGTGCCTGCTTGGAAGACTTTGTTTATTCTAATCCTCATTAAATAAATCCTCGCTTCAAAATTCTGTACTGCCTTACTAAATGGAAGCCTGAGGCCTCTGTGGTTACATAAAAAAAAAAGATATAGGAAAGTGATCACTTTTCTTGATACTGAGACATCGCAACGTTCTGCCTTGGTGGTTATTGCTATGGAAGAAGGAGAGAGAAGGAAACCTGTTGGAAAATGCAGAGGGGCTAAGACATTCAGCAGCAGTATGTGTATGTATAGAAGAGCTTCCGAAATGAATTACAGAATTCCAAACACAGACCTCCCTTTATCCCAAAGTCCGGTTAACCACATAATCCTTTTTGAGAGTCTCCTTGACATATAAATTGAATGACATATTTAAATTCCACATAATTCTTTTTCTACAAGCTAATTAAAATCAATTCCCTGGCATTTTGCTGCTGTTAGAAAAGATGATGCTGTTAGATGTTTCAGTAATTAGCAATATGTTCACTGGATTAAAAACAAATTTCTGAATAATATTGTAATGATTAGTGAATCTATGATAATCTAAGCAATTATTAAGGAACAATGCCTACCCTGAGTTGGTATCTTGATTATTTGTTGATGACATCTGAAAATGGAGATGTCAGGAGGCAATATTGTATTGTTTAACTGTGTTAATTTATTTTATTTATGTAAATTTCATACTTCTCACTATTTCACATACTTGAATACTGGTTAATTGTCTAACCAGTGAAGACAGCAAATTGGGTATAAAAAGTAAATGACAATCTCAACACACTAAAGATTTTTTTTTAAACCTCAGCTCTTAAGATTAGAAAAGCTCTTGTAATTTTAATGAGACTTATTTTGATTTCTAACATGAGAATAATTGTTAAATGTACATAAAAGGTTGGCTGGGTTTGGGGGTTATGATCGTTCATAATGAAAGGAACCTTTAAGTTGACAAAGGTGAATTATGCTTTCAAAAAAGAAAACAGCTATCTGTGGGACTCAAACTTTTCACTCTAGGATACTAAAAAAAGTCTTGATATTAAAACCTATTTTCTCTTTACATATGAGGATGTATTCCTTAGA
Organism: Globicephala melas; assembly: GCF_963455315.2. Classification (NCBI taxonomy): domain Eukaryota; kingdom Metazoa; phylum Chordata; class Mammalia; order Artiodactyla; family Delphinidae; genus Globicephala; species Globicephala melas. The sequence continues at coordinate 95,734,504 of NC_083315.2, forward strand.
GTTTATTTTAGGTTATTTTCTTTCATGTACTTACTGTTCACCTGATTGCTTCATAGATTTTGCTAAAGAATGGGGAAATGGGGCTTCCCTGGTGGTGCAGTGGTTGAGTCCGCCTGCCGATGCAGGGGACATGGGTTTGTGCCCGGGTCCGGGAAGATCCCACGTGCCGCAGAGCAGCTGGGCCAGTGAGCCATGGCCACTGAGCCTGTGTGTCCGGAGCCTGTGCTCCGCAATGGGAGAGGCCACAACTGTGAGAGGCCCACGTACCGCAAAAAAAAAAAGAAAAAGAAAAAAAGAATGGGGAAATGAACATGCAAAATGAGATTAAAAGAGAACATACTTTAAAACCAAAGATGGAAATAGAAGTAACTTTTGCTTACGACTTTAAGCGCCATGTATATACCACCAAGCTGCACAGGGTGCAAAAGTTTAGCAAAGACTTGTACTGTAAAGGTAATAATTCAGTAAATTCTAAAACCTGAATCTCAGTCCCACAATGAGGCAATACTCACCATCGACTAGTTTAAAGAGGTTTAAGACGTACTTGCATTAGCAGAAATTGTCGCCTCCATTATTTTTTAAAAACACCCTCAAATACTTAGTGTTTTAAGCAGACCTTCAGTGGAAAGCAACACACCTGTAAGTGTTCTGCTGTGGGCTAGCTTCAATGAGCCCTGCCTCTAGGCAAGGAGAGTCCTGAGTTTAGATGCAGGTAGGGGAATGCTGAGATGGTTCTGGGCCCCTAATCTGTGGAGCCAGCAATCCAGATGTCAGTGTTTGTGGCAGGGGATGGCAAACACTAGCTCCATCCTGGCTGTCTGATATAGACAGGGGTGAGATAAAGTAATTGGTGTAGTGAAGCAGGAAGGGGCTCCCAATAGAGAAGAAGATGAGGAGGTGTGAGGCTGTCATCACTGCTATTCTGGGCGGTCCATACAGGCCATCCCAGAACCATGGTTTGTGTGTAGTTGGGGTTTTTAGAGACATAGCCTGGCCTTTAGAGAGGTCTAGACAGGATGTCAAGGTTTTATTTAGGTAAACTGTGGTTAGTACTATAATCGGAATCATGGACTCAGAGGTCTGAGTAGAAGTCTGGTCATGAATGCTAGGTAAGCATGCTTGGGAAAGGAGATATCAGCAGCTCAACAGACTTACCCCAAATATGATTCACATCTGCTTTGGGTAAGTAGGACTGATTCCAGACATCGCCTGCCAGTGGGACTGGTATTTCTGGAGGCTCCCAATGTTTGAAGCTGAATTGGTAGGGACAGACAGGTTACTTCTGCTGTAGGACAGACATCCTCTTGAAGTGTCAGATCTTGTAACTTTTTAAAATTTTGATATGGACTAATATTTGAAAAGGCCTGAGTTGGTTCTGGCCTAATGTTTTTAATTCATTCACTAACATAACACATATTAATTCATCATTTATTGTATGCTTTTTTTTAAAACTAATTCTTATGGCAGGGCTCACAAGTATTTATAAGTAAACTTTATAGGTTACAAATTACTGGTCTCTAAATTTTTTTGGAAGTACATTTGAGGTTAAAATATATCATCTTCTACATTTTTGTTCATCTTCGAAGTGTTTGATTATCTCCTTTCCATTAGATAGATACATATTGTCTCTGGGGAGTCTATACTACAGCTTAGTGGGGAAAAAAAGGAGTGCTATGTGATTAATTCTGAAATGGAGGATTTAATGAGGTATAGTGGTGGCATGCAGGAGAGTGTGCTTGCGTCAGCCTGATGGGTAATCTGGGGACTTGCCACAGTGGAGAAGTTCTTTACCTGGTCTTCTCTGTTCTGTGTGGAATGTTATCCATCCTTGGCAAACTCCATCTTTGAAGGCTGAGATCCAGGTTTACCTCCTTGGTGAAGTCATCCCTGATTCTTGCAGTCAGACAGTGTTGCACACCCCTTGTAGGTGCTCACACACCCTTATGAGGTTGTGCTGTTGTCTCCATATGCATCTGTATCCACCACTGGGCTGGAAAGAGGTGAGGATAGGGACTGGCTTGCTGATTTTCATGTTCCCAGGGCTGAGAACAGGGTCTGGGTGGACTGAAGAAAGTAATAGAAAGAGCAATTGCAGCCACTGTTCATATGAAAGAATCTACCGTGTCACAGACTGTCTCAGGTTCCTGCCCAGAATGGAGGTTCTTCTCATTATTGAAATTGGTCAGTTGAGGAATCACAATTTACTGGCTCTCTATAGAGCTGAAAATGCCATTACCATTGAAACTTTAATGATGCCTGCTTGTGAACAGGCGATTTAATCCTGGAATTGGCACCACCAAGCTGATTTGACAAATGGATTCATGAAAGAGAAAACGTGTTGCATTTGGAAACTCTTCTCTATTTTCTTTTTAAGTCCTGGGAATTTGATGGAATGAACCTGGATGAAAGGAGAAGTAAAGTCACATTAGCATCAGGCTTCCTTCTATAGACTATATAAGAATAAATGGGAGAAATGTCCTCTCAAAAACCCATAGCAGTGAGTGTAGCATTGCAGATATGATGAACCTGAAAAAAGTAGCAAGGATGTCAGCTCACCACTTTATAGCGGCCATCTCTTTGTTTTCTGAGGATGCATTGGAAAAGGGAATGGGTACGAAGACTGACTGAGCATCTAATGAGAGCCCAACTTTACATGTGTTTTCCTTCAGCTCACAAAAATCCCATAAATTAAATATTATAATTCCCATTTATAGTGCTTTGGAAGTCACAGAGGTAAATAGGCCCAAGGTGCCAGGATTCAAAACCAGATCTCTTAACCTCAAAATCAACTGTACCATGTTGCTTCTGATAGAAAACTTACAGGTAGTAATAACCACCCATTCTGTGCTGCCTTCTCCTCTCCTCCCACAAAATTATACTGATTGCGGATGGTCTCATACATTTTCAGAGGAGAGAAGTAATAAGATCACATTTACTTGTCATGATTTATTTTGACTGAAATATGTAAATATCTGGACGTAAGTGGAAGGTGTGTGTGATTGTTAAGGTATATAAAGATCGGTTACGAATGCAGCACATATCTAGAGCTGTGTATGATTAGTGGATTCAGTATATAAATGTCCTCATTTCTATTCTTGGTCATCTCACTTGATTGTCCTTGTGCCTAGGGTTTCACACAGCAGTGTTCTGTGTGAAAGCAGAACACACAGTCAGAAGCACATTCACAAGCCAGGTGGATGCTTTGCCCATTGTTTGCCTCTTAACAGTGTTGTAAAAGTTAGATTAGGGTATAGCTGTGAAATGGTGCACATGCTTTACAGAAAATACCTGTATAAAATATCTCTAATAGTCTAAGTATGGTAGCCCATGTAATTCTGACTATGCTTTCTCTATACCAAGGGTTGGCAAGTTATAGCCCACAGTCCAAATTCTACCTGCTGTTTGTTTTTTTTTGTATGACCTACAAACTAAGAATGGTTTTCAAACATGTTAAATGGTTGAAAATAATATTTTTTGAAATACAACAATTATATGAAATTCAGCTTTCAGTGTCCATAAATAAAGTTTTACTAACATAGCTACATTAATTTATTTATGTATAGTCCTTGTCTGCTCTCATGCTATGATGACAGAGCTGAATTGTAGTGACAGAGACCACATGGCCCTCAAGGCCTAAAGTATTTATTATCTGGCCCTTTATATAAAAATTTGTCTGCCTCTGGTCTAGGCAGTGAAGAGGTACTTATTTGAAGGTATGTGGCAATGCATATAAAAATCTGTCCACTGGATATTTGAGCCCAAATGTTGGGTGTAGGAGAGGAATCACTCTTCAGATGTGTATTCAAAAGTGGGAGAAGGGAGACATAGCTGAAAAAAGAAAGTGTAAGATTTAAAGTGGCATCCTATATACAGACACTCTGGAAACAGAAAAAAGGAAAACATGCTTCCATCCGTCTGGCTTACATATGGACTCCATGGTCTTGGTATAAACAACACAAAGCAAAGGTTAATTTTTGTTGCTGTTATCCTGTCATCCTTGCTTTTTTGAGAGAGCAACTGATTACCTATACATTTGCTTGGAAGGGCTTTTTCATTTCTCTCTTGGTGTTCATTAGAGTTACATGCTTGAGAAAATACCAAATCAACATCTCTTTCATTGCTACTTTCTTTGTAATAGCCTCTTTATGGGCTAAGCCCTCCAGTGTAGGGGGAGGACTTGACTTCCAGGTCCAGGCAGCTCTGCTTTTCTCTGTCTCCTTGAAGAAAAAGCCTCAATGGGAAAGACATCCTGGTCAAGTGCCCACAAGCTAGGATATTGCCAGTTCCCTGAGTGGCACTTCCCACCCACTCATCATCGAAATACATGTGGCTGCTAATTTCCCGGAAGATTCAAATGCTCCTTCTTCAAGGTCATCTCAAAGGAGAGTTGAAAGAGCATTCCTCTCCCCCCTCCCTTTCCTTGTAAAATATGTATATTTACAAGAGAATGCATAAATGGTCACCAGGGAAGATAAGCTATCAGAGAGTTGGGACATGTCTTTCCTCATACAGTTCACACATCACTGAAGCAGATAAAATTAGTTTTGTACCTAGCCTCCAAATATACTGTTAAGGACTCTGTCCTGAAAATTGATCTATACCACTATGATAAAATTCAGAGCATCTCTTTCATAAATATCTAACTGTGGCATCAGTGGCTGCTGCTCCTGCAGGGCTCCCAGGAACTGTGCTCCGGCAGAGAGAGAATGGCCTGCAGCTCGCAGCACCCGAGTGCATCCTGGTCATTGTCACTGGCTGCATTGAAACTTAATTAAAGCATTAGGTTCAGTGCAGTACGCTGTATGCCTCAGTTTACACTTATTAAACTCAGTTGCATGACTGCCCATAGAATGTTAGATTAAATCTCTGTTTAATTTTAATAATAATAATAATAGAATCCGGGATCCACAACTTGTCATTTTCGAAACGCTGTGTGCAGATTTTTTCATGCCTGCTGCCTATGGCCCTGAAAGCTGCATGTGTTACTGTCAGGCTTTGTAACTCACTAAAAGCTGACAGGACTGCAGATTTCTTTGTTCTGTCTTATAGTACTAATGCCATTTGAAAAGTCACTGCATCCTCGTATGTAGAGTTTTTACATAAAGACCTCACTTAGAAGCCATATGTGTACCATACGGGGCATCTGTGAAAAACAGAGGTAATACAGTAGATAAAAATTAAGTGAGCATAAGGTCAGCTTTTCAACTGTCTATCTCTAACTGGCTATTAGACAAAACTTGATTGGACAAATATGGGAAGATTGTATTCTAACGTAGGGAAAATACGAAACAGTCTCTAAGTTGTAATAGATGACCCCAGGATTGAATCAGAAGCCTGTTACATAGTAGATGCTTAATAAACATTTATTAAATAATAGAATGAAGGATAATGAGCAGTGACCTTGGAGCCAGAAGATGTGGGTATGAGACTCTGCTCTGTCATTCACAATCTCCATCAGTTAAGACAAGGACCTCAATCTCAGTTTCTTCCTCTTGAAAGCAGAGGAAATAACTGTTTTCCAAGACTTCTGGATGGGCTGAACTGGATAATTAATGTGAAAGTGCTTTGAAAACTTGTATAAATATATGTGATGTATTGTTATTCTGTAATGAAATTGCTACCCATGGATTAATGTTTAACAAGTATAAGAGGGTCTAGAATACTATTAAGACAAGAGATAAATTACTATCAATTAAAAATAGGGTTTTTGAAAGAAAGACACTATGTAAATTCAGGCAAAAATGATATATTAATGACAGAGTAATTTTGGTGACATTAAAAAAAAAGATGGAGAATCATGAGATCTAAAACCTAGTACTGGCTCTGCTATTCCTTAAGTATGTGATTTTTGGCAAGTCTCTCCCTTTGCCTCGTTTGATCAGGAGACTGGGCTAAGTGATTTTGAAAAGTCTTTTCCAGTTCTCTGATTCAGTGATGCAGATCTGAGCAGACTCAAAAGCATATCAAGTTTTCCATTCTTAAATCCATATGCATGTGTTTCTGTACATCTCAGAGGTTTATATTGTTTCTGCGTGAAATATTAAGTCTCCCCTTAAAGGAGCCTCGGGAGCTACAGAGTGGGAGTCAGAAGAGAAGGGACATTGGGAAAGTAAAAAATAGGTTATTGGGTTTTGTGTGACCCATCAGTTGGATATTTTAAATGCAACAGTAAGTCTCTAAGTGATTTCAGGGATTCTGAGTTATTTCCTGAGCTTTCTACTTTCCTTTTCTTTCTGTCTTTAGATGACTCTTGCAGAAAAGTAGTGGCAGCTGAGGCTGGGGGCTGCTGGCATGCGGGGATACTGCCAGTGACTCTTCTTGGGCTCTTGTTCTGGTCGAGTCATGGAAAGAAAGCTCTCTGGTGGTCACAGCTTATGGAGAGTTTATTTACCTTTCAATGACAAATGATTCATGAAGAGCCAATGGAGGTAGAAATCCTGGGCTAAGCAAAGCACAGTTACCCAAGCATTTTCTGGAGGAAAACGATCTAAGTCTCTGACATTGTGGGGAGTGGTTTGTGGTGATGTCATCAGACCTATCACTGTTATCCCTCACACCCCTGCCATAGAACTGTGTTTCTAAAGCCTTGAACTCATCCAACTGAATTTGCATTTTGAAATATTCTGTCCCTTAAGTTTCTTAAGTCTCCTTACTTGTTAGGAAGATAAACCTTGCATATATGGAGGGAGGGTAAAGGACTGATGGTTTATTGCACAAATTTAGAAAAATGCTACTTATCTCTAAAATAATTATATTTCTAAAAACTCTCATGATGAGGGCTTTTCTCTTATTTACTACTACTGCCACTATTACTACTATACTACTACTTACTTAAAATGATTTGGAGATCATGTGCATCTGTGTACATCCCACCCAATTTTTATTTACTTGGCCTCTTTCTGCATAGCAATTTGAGTTCTTTGGCTCTTTCTTGAGCATGGTTAACAATGAAATAAACAGTTATGCTTCAGGGAGGGAAAAAATACCGCCCCCCCTCCCCCAAAATAACTATCATATCTCATTTAGGGTTCCCTCGGAAGTCTCTTTTATCTAGAATTCACTTATGCTAACCGGATGCCTGTGGTCTTATTTAGTAGCAGCCGGTAATAAAGAGCCCTTGAGCTAACTATGGCCATATTCCACTATTAACTGCAGCTCTTGAAGCAGTCATCTAGGCAAGGGGAGTCGGAACCCTTCAATGTCAAGACGTTTAGAGGCACTCTAGCATCAATCAAGATGCACGTCGCTAAGTGCCTGCTTTCATTTACATGAAATATTCATACAGCATTCCGTTTTGCTTTTCTCTCTCCTAATCATCACTTTTCGGAAGAAGCTACAATCATCTCAGTTAGGGGAGGGTGTTATGGGATGTGCTGTACCTTTCAAAGTCGGGCTTCCTGCAGATAGCTAGTCCTGTAATGAGGCAGCAGACTGCATAGACCACCAAAGGTCTCCCTCACAGAGGCTGGCCTTGTTATCTTGTACTATTCATCTTCAAGTATACAACTTAGTGCAAATGAAAGTAATTAATTAACCATAACAAACCTGTCAGAAAGCTATTTAGGATTTTGATGGAAAAAAAATTTTAACATTTGCTTTAAGTGGAAAACAAAAATCATCTAGCTCAGAAAATTCAGAAGCAATTCTATTCTTGCAAGCTTTCCTATTACCGCTCTCTTAATTACATGATAAGTAGCATTTAAATTAATTTCCAGTTCTTTTGACTTATATTAATTGTACAATGCTTTTATAGTTGATGCAGGTTTGAAAAAAAGCTCTAGGTGGGGAAATTTGCCCCTACATAGAGAATGCTAAAAAGGAGGTATAGTATACTTTTGGTCATCTAAATAGTGATTAAAAGTACATGGGAGCTGGAGGGTCCCCTCTCACCCTCCTTTCTTTTTTTCTTCCTTCCTCCTAAAATAGTGATTTACTACTGTATTAATTTTTTTTCCTTAAATATTAAACGAGGCCCCGATGGCATTTGTGAGGTATGACCCTTTGGAATGAAACACAAGTGATAAACTTTCCTTATGAAAGGACTGTCTCATGTGCCTTTGTTTCTAATAGGTACAGGAAAGAAAAGATAATGATCTTTTACATAACAATCCTGACCCATTATTCTAGAAATTAAAATTTATTTCTGAAGATTTTCCTGTATTTTACTTATTTTTATTTGTCTATCCGGGTCTTTTTGTGGCAAAGGGAGGTATAGAAGTTGGTCTTTGCTTGTGGAAATATTTTTTGCAAATGAATTTTTATGTTAAAAGAGAAATGTCAGGCAAATCGTTAAGTCTAATGACAGTAAGAGTAAGCATGCAATGTTTTTGGTAAGAGCGCTGTATTTTTAACAAAAGGCATTTCATAATTGGTACGTACCAGAAAGGCACTCATTTTTAAAGTTAGAAATGTTAATGGCCCTGAAACAGTTTATTCTTCATGTCCATTTAACCCCTCACATTATGTAGACTGAAATAGCAACCCGAGTGGGCAGTGATGAGGTTGCTTTCATTGAGGTAGTTTTCTGCTTTAGAACACAATGCCAAAATTGTAGCTGATTGCCCAGAAATGGAATATAAATGACAAATTGATAAAACCTCTGAAAAAAATTTCCAATGCTAGCTCTATCCTTATGCATTTTATCAGACAATTTTAAGCATATTTGTTTACTTTTTGACCCATTTTAAATCGGAGTCATCTTTTTAAGTTACAGTATATTTCTCTAAACAACACAAAATACACCAAAGATTACATTTTAAGAAAAAATCTAAATTCCAATGATTTGTGCTTTTATGGATTAAAGTGTGAATAATACAGAGCAATTCGAAACAATTCGGGTCAATGATCTTTAGTTACCTTAAATAAAGAAACAATCATACTTAGTCACACGTAAAGTACAATTGTGATTTACCACAGTGAAAAAATGCCATATATAAAAATTTAGAAAAATTATGTGTACTTTTTTTCATTGTCAAGGTGCCTGGAAACTTTGTTCCAAAATGAAGACAAAGAAAAAAATTAATACATTCTCAGTGTTGTTCTTCACTGTATGATCAACGTTTATAAATAAACAAGTGGGGTAAAAAATTGTGAAGAGTGGTTACCAGGAGTTTCACAGTAACTTTATTTTTAAATGCTATTTTGTGACTGTATTTTTTCTTTTCTCTGGATAAGAGTTTTTTCCTTCTCTTTGCTGTTTAAACTTGATAACAACTTGAAGAAGTTTAATCTTTGTTTTTTCTTTAAAAGTGCTTTTCTAGGGGAAAAAAGCAAAGAGTAATGGAAATTGATATTTCAAAGTACAACAAAAGTTGCCACGAGAATTGTAAGCAGAACACAATTTGTGCGTAATTTTAAAAGACGCTGGAGTTTGGAATACAAAGAAAATATCATGAGGTTTAACATCCAGTGTATCAAACATTCAGATGCAAATAATGATTCTAGGACAAGCACCTTCTTAACATTAACAGGTTGCTGAGCATGTTAACACCCACGGTTCCACCCATCTTGAATAAATTTAAAGCCATTTAGAGCAGTGGAATTGCAGTATTTTGTAAAGCTGAGTCATAAGTGGATAATCCACTACCTACCCCCACCCCGTCTTTGTATGTGACTTTTAAAGTTGATATGCTTCTGCTTTATGGCCTGACACCACTATGCACATATTTAAACATTTCAAGTAACTGACATAAAATAGGTCATCTCCCTTTCCTCTTTCCCACATAAAATCTGGGTTGGTTTAAATTTCGTTTGCTGAAACCTGCTAAAGTTTGAGGAACTTGAATCAGATGTAACCCATCACACCTGTAGGGTCTATTTAATCCCTGGAAGTAGTGGGAATTTATGTACATTGTTAGCATTTGATCTTATGACAATGGTTTTGACTACAATCTGCTTGCTAAGCAGACGTAAAAGAATTGGTTCCCCCTATTCTGTTTCTTATAGGGCTCTCAAAATAGGGAATACTGTGAGCTCTGAAGTTAGGGGTGGGCTTTGTGGAGGTAAATTTTCATGGATGGAAGGAGAGGTGTATGTGTGCTAATGATTCCTGCTGGAGTTTTATGGCAAGATGGACAGGATATTGGTGAAAAATAATTGTCTTTGCTTTCCTTTTCAAATAAGCTCTCTTGAGTGTTAGTTTATTTGAAAATTGTTCTGTTTCTTTGCTTCGGCTGAAACCGCATTTCAGGGCCGTAGTAACCATTAATAAGCTGTTCAAGGCAATAGTAACCATCCATATGTCAACACATATGAGGGCTGACTAAAATGTAATGACTGTTATTTCAAATTAATATTGTTCCCATCAACAATAAACTTAGGAAGTGTTAGTAATGTTAGTTTTTCAAAGGCCCTCTTTATAATTTGCCTCATATTCTGTTCAAAATTCTTCTTGCTTTTTAAAAAAAAATTATCTCATTTAATTTTTCCTTCTCTATTTAAAAGAGCTTTATTGAGGTATAATTTATGTACCATAAAATTCAGCCATTTTAAGAGTACAATTCAATGAGTGTTAGTAATTTACAGAGTTGTGTAACCAGCACCACAGTCTAGTTTTAAAACATTTCCATTACCTCAAAAAGCAACCTCATAACCATTTGGAGTCAGTCCCTGTCATCCCGCCCCCACTCCCCCACCCGCCGCTTGCCCCAGGCAACCTCTAATTTGTTTCCTGCTAGCATACATTTTCTTTCTCTGGACATTTTGTATAAATCGAATCAAACAATATGTAGTTTTTTGTGTCGGGATTTTTTCACTTAGTATAATGTTCTTGAGATCCATCCATGTTGTAGCATTTCTCAGTAGCCGATGCCTTTTTATAAAATGCTGAGTGGCATTCCATTGTATGGATGGATATACAAAGTTTTTTTTGTTTGTGTGTTTTTATACCAAGTTTTGTTTATCTGTTTACCAGGTGATAGATATTTGCATTATGTCTACTTTTTGGCTATTATGATAAACGGTGCTATCCAAATTTTCTAAAGAATATTAATAATAGCAAATCTTAACAATTGAAGATAACTTTAGGTTTGGAGAACAGAACAAAGTCATTTGAAGTCTAATTGATAAGGCTGACAAAGTATAAAAATATTGGTTGCTGTTAAAAGAAAGTATGATTATAGGAGAAATTCATACAATTCACCAGTTGTTCTGAAGGCATTTCCAAAGAGCAGTTATCAACATGTTTTGAGTAATGGCAGTTTATCATTTAATTATTCTCCCCATAGATGAGATCTAGTATATTTAGTTAAAAAATGAATCTGACTACTATTTAGTCTTGTCCTAAGATATGCATTCCATTTTTTCCAATTTATATTTCAGAGAGCAAAGTTTAGTCGGTCTGTACTTTTCCTTGAATAATAACTCTGATAGATAAACAAAGTAGTATATATAGTGTTCAAATTAAAAAAAAACAGGAAATATAATGTAATATTCACCAGATTATAAATACATTGATAACACCATCATTACCTTTTAAGTGCTTTATTACCATGGAATAATTGCAGACTTTGAAAGACCAAACACCCTTTATGTACTCTTTTCGCTGTGTATTTGTGTGTAGATATCTCATAACATTCATTGTGTCTATCTAATGCAGAATATATGTGTGGAGCCACACTGCAATGTTTCATTAACATAATCACATACAATTATGAAACTGGTGAAAATCATCTTGCCTTAGCTATTCATTAATACTCTGTTTATTTGAAAATTCTAAGGTCTCTGATTAATAACTGTTAATTCCATATAATTATTTGTTAGCCACAAACAGTTGTTTGATGTCATTTATTTAGCTATTCAAAGTTAAGGGACCTATGCTTAATTAAAACATTATACACTTGTATTTTTGTCCTCTTTTGCAAAGATGAAACATAAATCCATCAAGCCACCTTATAACTTTTAAACTTCCCTTCTTTTACATCTGTAGTTCTCATTATCCAGAAGTTATTCTGTCCCTTCTGTTAAATTACTTTATGCTGCAGCTTAAACGAACATGTCTTGCTTTCATCTAGCATTTCAAATAGGGCAAAGACTGCTGTACAATTTCCAAACACAACTGTGCTAACAGAGATGAATTACTAGAGTTTATATAATTTATATTAGGAATTCATAGACCTAGCAAAAGGGATTAGTACATTTTATTTCAGGGCAGGAGATGATCCTGTCATTAATGGTCGATACTTTCATCATCTTTTAAACCTGAGGAATTTCCTGGGTGACAAGACTGTAAGGACATATCAGACATTCACAGCTGTGAGCTTTATCTGGACATGCACTGCTTTACTCGCAGTATGTGGACTACGTCCCATCAAAACTGGATTAGGCTGTCAATCACATCTTCCGATGTATATTGTATTATGATTTTTTGAAAATGTCACTGAGATCAGAGTAATTTCTTGGCTAATTGCATCTTGTCTCTTCTTAATACCGCGCATTTAATGGTTTCATTACCTGATGTGACAATCACAGTTCCTGGTCCAGTATTGAGGGCAGTTTTATTTCTCTTCTTTTTTGCACACACGTACACATGCTCACATGCAACTAAGGCACTTCTTTAATAAGAAATAAAATATATATTTAAAGCACTTCTCTTATGAAATAAAACGTATGTGTAGGATTCCTTGTTTCCCTATGGTTTAACATATACATAATAGTTGAAATTGTTTCTGCAATCCCCAAAGCATACCCAATGCTTATTAATACAGTATTTTCCCTTTCTGTTATGGAAATAGATTAAGGAAGATATTAACCTTTAAGAAACTGTCACTCATTACTCCCATTGCCTGTGCCTTTCTCTAGAGAATCTGCTTCAAAGACAAAAATATTTGTGTTTCAGTATTACCTATATAGCCATGAGAGATTCATTTGAACGAACATTAGGTTTCATTAAAGCCTACTTTGGTGCATGCAGTTCTAGTGCTGCCTGCTACCGGTAGAAAAATGGGCAACAAGAGATATTAAAATCCCTGTTATAATGAGTTGCTCTGAAAAGGTAGTTATTAAAAGTCTCCCTGAACACACTCAGCTTTAGATTAAAATAGGTACAGAAGATACATGGATGAATAATGCAATGTGCTAATCTCTCACTAGTAAGGACAAATAATTTTATGATTTTTGGATAGAAAGGAAAACAGAACATAGGCTTTCGTTTTATTTTGTAGCTCTTATAGAACATCTACAGTGCCATATTGTGATATCACGGTCTTTGGGGGTTTAGCTATAGGCCTGATGGGGAAAGTGCTTCAAACAAAGGTGTATGAGACGTTGTTCTAATCATTGAAATGTAGTGTGACTCCCAGTGGGTTCTGCCGATTATATATTGGAAACCAAAATGATGGTGGTGGTGGTTGGGTGGGGGGAGTGCTAGTTCAGGAGAAGTGCAGTATTGTAGGGATGGATTTTGTTCAGTTGGTGTTTCTGACAGCTCTCATGTCCATCAGTGATGGGAAGGAAGCTGTACTTCTGGTGTCCTTTGATTTTCCTTTTCCATTGAAAATACTAATTAATGAGCTACAGGGTAGGAGATGTGGATGAAAGATGGGCAGATTTTGCCTGGCGTTCTTGGTAGGGGGCGGCAGCTGAAGGATGCACTCGTGTTTGGATCTGACAGCAGCTGTGGTATCCAATTCAAATTCACTGTGGCAGGAAGAGAGTGTGAATGCTAAAGTAGCCAAGGTGTTTGTAAATACTCTGCTTTGCTAACCATTCAAATCTGGTTTGCATAGATTGCTACAGTTGCCGGTATAAATGTAGAATGACATTTATAAAAAAAAATAATGTGCAACCGGTGATGAGTTTTCCTTCTAAATGTTTTTTTAAAACAGTACCACACAATTCATTGGTATTCATGTAAAATAGAGAAAGAGTGATGATTAAAAAGCAGCTTCTGACTACTGTGTATTTCAGGGGAGAAAATTAATTGTGATTTCATCAAAAGCTTCCTGCACAGGGGTTCAAGGATCACCTATGTTTTAGCTTTGGGTAGATTTCAAAGTTATGGAATCAAAGTTATGCCTTGCTAATCTGGTTGAGAATTCTGTTTTCACTGAATGGTAGTGGAATGTCAAAAAATTTCAGACATTGGAAGTCAAATAATAGTAGATGGCTTTGCTAATAGACTGACCTCAGTGATCTCTAAATGAACCTCTAAGTGGTACATTCAATCCTCTTATTAGTATGGAATGTGGTATTTATTCGTATTAGGCACCCTCTGGAGTGATGAGGGTCCCTCTGCACAGCCTCCCAAAGCTGTTTGTTCAGTCCCTTCTGGAGGTCTCATCATTGTAGATAAAGTTACCAACAAAATAGGTAAGGATATAGATAACTTGGAATTCCATTACCAGTTTTGTTTTGTGGTAGCAAAGAATATATTTAGAAGTTCGTGGGGATTTAGAAAAGGGAAGAAGAGATGAGGCCAGCATAGACACATTTTTGTTTTTGCATGAAAAGGACGCAGTCACATAGCTGCATTTTAGAGCCATATATACATTGGATTGTGGCATTTGTTAGCACATTCAGACAGATGTGGGCTTAGACTTCAGTTGTCATACGGTAGCTCTTTTATTTCACTTGGACTTCTTTGGTCCTGTGCCGAGAGGCTCTCAGACTAGCCTATGGCAACGTAGAACATCAGATTCCACTGTTGAAGAGCTTGGAGTTTCCATTTTTAACCCATCCACCTGGAATCACCCTTGTTGCCCTGGCTTATAAATGAGACAGCAACCCCATTTTGGCCTGAAAAGTCCAAGGTGATAGATGGCTAGGTGATCCTCAACTGTTTTTCATACTGTCTCCTGAATGGATAAATGTGTCAGAATTAAAAGGTAGTTTATGTTTTAGCATCGGAGGGGGAAAATGAAATAAAGCTGTGTTGTCACCTGCCTGGTAATGAATAAACACCAGAGATTGATGTATGTACTCCTTTGGAAAAGATCACCAGTGACATTGGAGCTTTACTTAGGAGACAACAAGAAATGCCTTGATTGAGGAGAATTACTTAGGCAATCTCTTGCTGTTATACTTGGAATTATAGCCGACAACTCCAGGTACGTCATCACTAGAGTCTTGGGCTGTGAACATAACTAAGGGCAGCTTCCTTTGAGGTAGGGGATTCTTAGTGTGGGCTTCAGTAAACTCAACCCTCATGGAATGGTGTGCAAACTCTGTACAAATGTGCATTTGTCTATGTCTATGTGTAGGAGACTCTCAAAGAGTCTGTGATTAAAAAATAGATTAAGAACAACTATGATAACAAAATGTCAAGATCATTAACAGGGGAATACGCCATCAACATTGAATTTTTATCACACATAATGGTTGGTGCCAAAGTCAATGAGTGAGGCAAAAATCCACAAGGAATCACAATTGCCATTATAAATCTCTTAGGAAAGCACACTATAGACCAATATACTTTCTTTCAAAAAAGGCCAGGCAGTTGGTTTTCCCTCTCTTCAACTGAGCTCTGGATTCCTGTACCTACTTCACAGTCATCACAGGATACAGCAGATGAAAACACCGGCACTAATTAAATTGTTCTGTCTCTAAATGTTGGCTGAGCACATTTAGTTGAATTCAAACAGGATAAAATGCATTTATTATGTGACATACTGTATTTGATCATGCCAACAGTATTTGAGGATGGCTAGGCAGGTATATAATTATTCCTATTTTATTTATTTATTTATTTAGGCCACACCATGAGGCATGAGGGATGTGGGATCTTAGTTCCCCGACCAGGGATGAAACCCATGCCCCCCACACTGGGAGCACAGAGTCTTAACTACTGGACTGGCAGGGAAGTCCCAATTATTTCCATTTTATAGATCAGGAAATTGAGGCTCAGAGAGGGTGACTGAACTAAACATTGTAGTTTTTAGATGGAAAATCTTATTGCCTTGACTCAAAGAGATGAATTGTATTATAGCCTACAGTTCCATTTAGTAAGTGGCAGAATGAAGATTAGAATTTATTTCTCAACATCTAATTCAAGGGTGTTTTCACTATAAGGAGAAAGTCAGTAATGCTAAGAGCAAAAATTGTTAGTAATGATAGAAGTAGCAAAAATACTATAATTGCAATATGATAATATTCAAGGTCCTTTTTTTAATCCCTTAGCTCGACTGTGTTCTTTTTCAGTAACCTAATTTTCCATTTTCTTATTTTTCTGTGCATTACAAGTTCAAGTTCCTTTGAAAACACTAAATATTACCATCTTTGCATACTCATGTTAATCCTGCCATTGGAGTTTTTGTATCTAGTGAGACAATATACATGAACCTCTTTTGACAAATCTATAAACATGAGGCATTATTATAAGTAAAGTCAAACTTTATGAATAATATTATCGCTACAGTTATTAGTACTACTACATATCAGTTTAGTTACCACATACAACTGTACTTCTCAGCAGAATAAGGGTTGGGGAGAACAGAACATATCAGAATGATCCAGGAAGATTTTTCAAAATATTTATTATGCCCTTATTAATCCTAACTCTTCTTCCACCTTACTCCATTCTTTAAGATGTATGAGAATTTCAGAGAGACTTAAGTGTACATATTTTAGACAACCAACCAAACAACAAAAATAAACTCCCACATGATTCTGGGTTATATCTCTTGGTTGATAACTATTAATCGACACTATCGGAAGGAAATTCATTCATTTACTCACTCATCCATCAAATACTTTTGAGCATGTACCATGTTTTAGGCACTGAGCTAGATGGGCAATCTATTAACTGGCTCAGACACAAACAGTTTCCATTTCTGCAGCTTTCCATTTATATTTACTAATAGAAGCACATTGTGGAGACACTGATACTTCATCCTGGTGCTGGTATTTAGTATTAGTTAGGAATTGATAGACAGAGAGACACATTTAAGAACTACTGTCTATATTGGAAACAAGAGCCCTTGGCAACCACCAGTTTTTGTGTCTCTAATCACCTACATCTATCTCATTTGGATATCTGGGGAGAGAAGAGACATAGAAAGGAAGAGGGCAGAAAAGTGTCTAGTAGGACAAGGATACTATGACTCTTTTGTAGTTCTGCATATCTTTTGTATCACTACATATCTCTTGTTATGATATGCAGTGACTGTGAAAAGCAATAACTTGCTATCACTATGTATACTTTTTTGTTGGGTTCAAAGATAGACTTTTATGTTGAAAATCAGCATATAAGACATAAAGATTACAGACCCATGAAATAACAGATGTTTAGTTGATGTCATATATGTCAAGAGATTCTCCCTGGCTAAATTGTAAGGCTAAGATAGAGAAGCAGTTGACTCTGATACTACCAAGTGGCAGCTCAGACAGTTGTTAGTGGTCTTCTCTTTACTGTATTTTTATACTGCTTTCTATCTTAAAATCTCCTTTCCTTTTTCCTTCCTTCTTCCTTGCATGGATCCTTCAACTTGCTGCTCCTGTCTTGCAACAAAGCATCAAATAACACTGGTGCTCCATACTTCACTGACTTAGCACTGCACCTTATGATTTATCCAGTCCTTGCATCTGATTTTCTCCTGCTTCAGAACAACTTACATGCTGGTATCCTGGTTCTTGATCTTATTTTTAGATCTCTCTGTTCTTTTGATCTGCCTGTGAGAAACTTTAGCTCCTCTTAATGTGGCTACTTTAGACTACTTTGAGAAAATATACCTCCTATCTGGATTTGGCACAAACACAGTTCTGATACCTAATTCTCAACTGCCTTTCCAATTTCCTCCAATTCTGTTTATGCTTCTCCACCACTTATTTCCATGGTTCCCAAATCTGGTTCTACTCCAGAAGTACCCAAGGAGTTTCGAAAAATACAGATTCTAGAGCTAAGTGCTAGATGTACTGAAACTTGCCAAGGTGTCACTGGGATAATGAAAATGATTGATGTCTATACTATCCCATGTGGAGCCACTAGCCACATGTGGGCCTTTAAATTTAAAGTGAAAGAAAATTAAGAATTCAGTCTCTTGGTTGTTCCAGCCACATTCAAGTGTTCAATAAGCACATGTAGCTATTGCCAGCATAGTTCCAGGCCATGGGTCCCAAGAAACTAACAAGACAGCCTTGTTGTGTTCCTCACAGGTTTGAGAACCATGATGTTAGGTGACCAGTAACTTCCCACTGATTTTACATTGACGGATTTACTTAATTTTTAAAAATAATAATAACAAAAATATTTCTGGTTTTAAAATGATCTTGTTACATCCAGTGTGAGAAATTGCACAAATGTCCACTGAGTCTGGTCCAAGGGTTAAGGAAGGGAAAGTCTTAAAAGGTGAAGTGATGGAAGGTTTAAGAGAGGCAGCCGACTCATGTCCTAAGACAGGAACTCGAGAAGTCTAGAAAAATACTGGTATGAACCCAATGAGCATGTAGTATCATCTGTCTATAACTCAGTGTTTTAGAATGTGGGAAATAAAACTAAATATAAGGATGGCTCTATCACATAAGTGAGAGGATGTAGTTGGTGACCGTCAGGTAAGTTAACTAATTAATATGGCAGAAAATGCTGGCAAAATATTTGCCTATGGCCATCATCAAAAAATCTACAAACAATAAATGCTGGAGAGGGCGTGGAGAAAAGGGAACCCTCCTGCACTGTTGGTGGGAATGTAAATTGATACAGCCACTGTGGAGAACAGTATGGAGGTTCTTTAAAAAGCTAAAAATAGAACTACCATATGACCCAGCAGTCCCACTACTGGGCATATACCCTGAGAAACCATAATTCAAAAAGATACATGTACCATAACGTTCATTGCAACACTGTTTACAATTGCCAGGACATGGAAGCAACCTATATGCCCATCGACAGATGAATGGATAAAGAAGGTGTGGCACGTATATACAATGGAATGTTACTCAGCCATAAAAAGGAACAAAATTGAGTTATTTTTAATGAGGTGGATGGACCTAGAGTCTATCATACAGACTGAAGTAAGTCAGAAAGAGAAAAACACCGTATGCTGACGCACATATATGGAATCTAAAAAACGGTACCGATGAACCTAGTGGCAGGGCAGGAATAAAGACGCAGACGTAGAGAATAGACTTGAGGACACAGAAGGGGAAGGGGAAGCTGGGACGAAGTGAGAGAGTAGCATTGACATATATACACTACCAAATGTAAAATGGATGGCTAGTGGGAAGCTGCTGCATAGCACCAGGAGATCAGCTCAATGCTTTGTGACGACCTAGAGGGGTGGGATAGGGAGGGTGGGAGGGAGGCTCAAGAGGGAGGGGATATGGGGATATATATATACATGTAGCTGATTCACCTTGTTGTATAACAGAAACTAACACAACATCGTAAAGCAATTATACTCCAATAAAGTATAAAAAAAATTTGCCTAATAGTATATATACACATACACAGTCACACACTAACACATATGAAAATGCTCCCAGATGTCTCGTTTAACAATGAAAAAAGAGATGCAGAAGGTTTTTGTGAATATTAATTAGGAGAAACAAAAACCACCATAGGTCAACTGGACTACGTTACAATCTTGTTGGTTACTGTCACCGAGTGGAAGAATGATGCATTGAAAGTATTGAGATATGTGGTATCTATCCTGAGCTGCAGCTGAAGGTGGTGGCCAAGAGTATGTGATACAAGAATGAAACAATGAAAGTTAAACTGGAGGTCACTGTTCCCAGGAACCTCCTAAGTGATTTTTATAGGATAGATTTAATGTTAAGTGTAATGATGATGATATGTATGAAATCCATTTTTAAGGTGTAATATTTAGGGCTAAACTTATTTTTTCTTTGGAACATAGACACACATTTACAAAATGGATTTCATACTTAACACAATGTCTGATATACTACACAGAACCACTGCCCATACCACCTTCCTCCTAGCCAGCTAGCCATGACCCAATCAATATTTGTGATTATCAAGGGGGAAGATTCATACAAATAGAAAAAAATGGAATTTTTACCTAAAGAGAGGATACTAGGAACCAATCAAGCTCCTGCAGAATCTCCAGAGTAAAAAAATTTCCCGATAAAAAATGGAATCCATTTGCCATATGGATTATTTCCATCTGAGGCATGATATTTAGGTAATGTCTACTCTTTTTCACTTGGTTCTGATGAAATCAACATAATTACTAGTTCTGCAAATTGTAAACCTCACTAGGGGATAAAATTATCCACATCACTTGTCAAGCTACATGGCAAGGAAACAGTTTTCAGATGTAAATGTTAACTTTCCTTTTCGTCTGAGACATTTTCTCTCTGTATCCTCTACCACACTGCATGGCACTCTCTTAAAAATACATAAGATGTGCCCATTGGAAAAGTGTTCCTGGCCACCGTTTTCTTTATAAAGATTAACTGAATCATTAAATTCACTAAATGTATTTTATTTGCTCAAATTCAGTAAAATACTCTTAAGAACTGTCACAGGACAAAAGGACAGAATGACAAATAAGTAGTCAACTTAAAACAAAGACTACACTTCGTTTGGTAAAGTTGTTGATTTGTATTATAGTATAAACTAAATATTATATGTTGCATTTGTTTAATAAGCATTATTTAATAGGGGATCTTGTATCAGCAACATTACAATTATTATCTGAAATATTTAAACCTATTTCTATTATATACAATCCTTACCCTCTGTGGGGTTACAATTTAACATGATAGTAATTCTGGTGACAGAATTTCGGGTTACAGTTTATACCAATACGTAAAATGAATCACCACTGTCACTAATAGAGGTGCAGATTAGCCAGGAAGTTAAACAGAGCATAGAATTTGCAAAGGTAACCATCCTGTAAATTTAGTCTTATCTCCATTGTATGTGGAAGCAGTTACGTCATGGGTAAAGAGTATTCTTTGGGAACAGATGGACCTGGATAGAATTCAGGCTCTACTTGTGAGTATGGACAAGTTATTTATTGCCACATGACTCACTTGTAATATCTATAGAATGGTACCCACTTTACAGTGTTGTGAGAAATAAATAAAGCTATGCAGTTGGTATGGTCCCTGGCACATATATTCGTTCAGTGGATACTGAAATATGGTTGTTGTTGTTTTTAATTACTTCAATTGATTTGGATTCTTAACTCCAGTTATATAACCTTAATTTTCTTGAGGATATACTTAAAAATCTTAAAGATTTTGTTTGTTTGTTTTAGATACTTGTTAGTTGAAAAGTATTTAAATGACGTAAAGTATAAAAATGAAAAGAGAGGAAAAGGTGAACAAATCATGAACTTTTTTTCAAAGTGTCTCTTAGACGCATATAGAATGATTTTTACTTACATAGTTTTACAGTTGGACCTCAGAATCCTCAGGTTTTTTTTTTTTATTAACATTTTTTATTGGAGTATAATTGCTTTACAATGGTATGTTAGTTTCTGCTTTATAACAAAGTGAACCAGTTATACATATACATATATCCCCATATCTCTTCCCTCTTGCGTCTCCCTCCCTCCCACCCTCCCTATCCCACCCTTCTAGCTGGTCACAAAGCACTGAGCTGATCTCCCTGTGCTATGCGTCTGCTTCCCACTAGTTATCTATTTTACACTCCCTCACTTTGTCCCAGCTTACCTTCCCCATCCCCGTATACTCAAGTCCATTCTCTAGTAGGTCTGCATCTTTATTCCTGTCTTGCCCCTAGGTTCTTCATGACCATGTTTTTTTTTTTTTGATTCCATATATATGTGTTAGCATACAGTATTTGTTTCTCTCTTTCTGATTTACTTCATTCTGTATGACAGTCTCTAGGTCCATCCACCTCACTACAAATAACTCAATTTCGTTTCTTTTTATGGCTGTGTAATAT
This sequence comes from Globicephala melas, assembly GCF_963455315.2. Lineage (NCBI taxonomy): Eukaryota > Metazoa > Chordata > Mammalia > Artiodactyla > Delphinidae > Globicephala > Globicephala melas. The sequence goes on from NC_083315.2 coordinate 95,756,315, forward strand.
TCCATTGTATATATGTGCCACATCTTTATCCATTCATCTGTTGATGGACGTTTAGTTTGCTTCCATGTCCTGGCTATTGTAAATAGAGCTGCAATAAACATTGTGGTACATGACTCTTTTTCAATTATGTTTCTCAGGGTTTATGCCCAGTAGTGGGATTGCTGGGTCGTCTGGTAGTTCTGTTTTTAGTTTTTTAAGGAACCTCCATACTGTTCTCCTTAGTGGCTGTATCAGTTTACATTCCCAACAACAGTGTATGAAGGTTCCCTTTTCTCTGCACCCTCTCCAGCATTTATTGTTTGTAGATTTTTTGATGATGGCCATTCTGACCGGTGTGAGATAATCATTGTAGTTTTGATTTGCATTTCTCTAATGATTAATGATGTTGAGCATTCTTTCATATGTTTGTTGGCAATCTGTATATCTTCTTTGGAGAAATGTCTATTTAGGTCTTCTGCCCAATTTTGGATTGGGTTGTTTTGTTTTTTTTTGATATTGAGCTGCATGAGCTGCCTGTATATTTTGGAGATTAATCCTTTGTCAGTTGCTTCATTTGCAAATATTTTCTCCCATTCTGAGGGTTGTCTTTTCGTCTTGTTTATGGTTTCCTTTGCTGTGCAAAAGCTTTGAAGTTTCATTAGGTCCCATTTGTTTATTTTTGTTTTTATTTCCATTCCTCTAGGAGCTGGGTCAAAAAGGATCTGGCTGTGATTTATGTCATAGAGTGTTCTGCCTATGTTTTCCTCTAAGAGTTTGATAGTGTCTGGACTTACATTTAGGTCTTTAATCCATTTTCAGTTTATTTTTGTGTATGGTGTTAGGGAGTGTTCTAATTTCATTCTTTTACATGTAGTGGTCCAGTTTTCCCAGCACCACTTATTGAAGAGGCTGTCTCTTCTCCATTGTATATTGCCTCCCTTATCAAAAATAAGGTGACTATGTGTGTGGGTTTACCTCTGGGCTTTCTATCCTGTTCCACTGATCTATATTTCTGTTTTTGTGCCAGTACCATACTGTCTTGGTTGCTGTAGCTTTGTAGTATAGTCTGAAGTCAAGGAGCCTGATTCCTCCAGCTCCGTTTTTCTTTCTCGAGGTTGCTTTGGCTACTCGAGGTGTTTTGTGTTTCCATACAAATTGCAAAATTTTTTGTTCTAGTTCTGGGTCGTATGATAGTTCTATTTTTAGTTTTTAAGGAACCTCCATACTGTTCTCCATAGTGGCTGTATCAATTTACATTCCCACCAACAGTGTATGAAGGTTCCCTTTTCTACCACCAACAGTGTATGAAGGTTCCCTTTTCAATGGCAAAAATGCCATTGGTATTTTGATAGAGATTGCATTGATTCTGTAGATTGCTTTGGCTAGTATAGTCATTTTCACAATGTTGATTCTTCCAATCCAAGAACATGGTATATATCTCTCTCCATCTGTTTGTATCATCTTCAGTTTCTTTCATCAGTGTCTTATAATTTTCTGCATACAGGTCTTTTGTCTCCTTAGGTAGGTTTATTCCTAGGTATTTTATTCTTTTTGTTGCAGTGGTAAATGGGAGTGTTTTCTTAATTTCACTTTCAGAATTTTCATCATTAGTTTCTAGGAATGGAAGAGATTTCAGTGCATTAATTATGTATCTTGCTACTTTACCAAATTCATTGATTAGCTCTAGTAGTTTTCTGGTAGCATCTTTAGGATTCTCTATGTATAGTATCATGTCATCTGCAAACAGTGACAGCTTTACTTCTTCTTTGCTAATTGGGTTCCTTTTATTTCTTTTTCTTCTCTGATTGGTGTGGCTAAAACTTTCAAAACTATGTTGAATAATAGTGGTGTGAGTGGGAAACCTTGTCTTATTCCTGATCTTTGTGGAAATGGTTTCAGTTTTTCACCATTGAGGATGATGTTGGCTATGGGTTTGTCATGTATGGCCTTTATTATGTTGAGGAAAGTTCCCTCTATGCCTACTTTCTGGAGGGTTTTTATCATAAATAGGTGTTGAATTTTCTCGAAAGCTTTCTCTGCATCTCTTGAGATGGTCATATGGTTTTTCTTCTTCTGTTTGTTAACATGGTGTATCACATTGATTGATTTGCATATATTGAAGAATCCTTGCATTCCTGGGAATAAACCCCACTTAATCATGGTGTATGATCCTGTTAATGTGCTTTTGGATTCTGTTTGCTAGTATTTTGTTGAGGATTTTTGCATCTATGTTCCTCAGTGATATATGTCGGTAGTTTTCTTTTTTTTGTGACATCTTTGGTTTTGGTATCAGGGTGATGGTGGCCTTTTAGAATGAGCTTGGAAGTGTTCTTCCCTTTGCTATATTTTGGAAGAGTTTGAGAAGGATAGGTGTTAGTGCTTCTCTAAATGTTTGATAGAATTCGCATGTGAAGCCATCTGGTCCTGGGCTTTTGTTTGTTGGAAGATTTTAATCACAGTCTCAATTTCAGTGCTTGTGATTGGTCTGTTCATATTTTCTGTTTCTTCCTGATTCAGTCTCAGAACGTTGTGCATTTCTAAGAATTTGCCCATTTCTTCCAGGTTGTCCATTTTATTGGCATACAGTTGCTTGTAGTAATCTCTCGTAATCCTTTGTATTTCTGCAGTGTCAGTGGTTACTTCTCCTTTTTCATTTCTAATTCTATTGATTTGAGTCTTCTCCCTTTTTTTCTTGATGAGTTTGGCTAATGGTTTATCAATTTTTTTTATCTTCTCAAAAAACCAGCTTTTAGTTTTATTGATCTTTGCTATCATTTCCTTCATTTCTTTTTTATTTATTTCTGATCTTTATGATTCCTTCTGCTAACTTTGGGTTTTTTTTGTTCTTTCTAATTGCTTTAGGTTTAAGGTTAGGTTGTTTATTTGAGATGTTTCTTGTTTCTTAAGTTAGGATTGTATTGCTATAAACTTCCCTCTTAGAACTGCTTTTACTGCATCTCATAAGTTTTGGGTCTTTGTGTTTTCATTGTCATTTGTTTCTAGGCATTTTTTAATTTCCTCTTTGATTTCTTCAGTGATCTCTTGGTTATTAAGTAGTGTATTGTTTAGCCTCCATGTGTTTGTATTTTTACAGAATTTTTTCCTGTAGTTGATATCTAGTCTTACAGCATTGTGGTCAGAAAAGATATTTGAAACGATTTCAATATTCTTAAATTTACCAAGGCTTGATTTGTGACCCAAGATATGATCTATCCTGGAGAAGCTTCCATGAGCACTTGAGAAGAAAGTGTAATCTGTTGTTTTTCGATGGAATGTCCTATAAATATCAATTAAGTCCATCTTGTTTAATGTATCATTTAAAGCTTGTGTTTCCTTATTTATTTTCATTTTGGATGATCTGTCCATTGGTAAAAGTGGGGTGTTAAAGTCCCTTAGTATGATTGTGTTCCTGTCAATTTCCCCTTTTATGGCTGTTAGTATTTGCCTTATGTATTGAGGTGCTCCGATGTTGGGTGTATAAATATTTACAATTGTTATTTCTTCTTCTTGGATTGATCCCTTAATCATTATGTAGTGTCCTTCTTTGTCTCTTGTAATAGTCTTTGTTTTAAAGTCTATTTTGTCTGATATGAGAATTGCTACTCCAGCTTTCTTCTGATTTCCATTTGCATGCAATATCTTTTTCCATCCCCTCACTTTCAGTCTGTATGTGTCCCTAGGTCTGAAGTGGGTGTCTTGTAGACATATATATGGGTCTTGTTTTTGTATCCATTCAGCCAGTGTGTGTCTTTTGGTTGGAACATTTTATCCATTTACATTTAAGGTAATTATCGATATGTATGTTCCTATTACCATTTTCTTAATTGTTTTGGGTTTGTTTTTGTAGGTCTTTTCCTTCTCTTGTGTTTCCTGCCTAGAGAAGTTCCTTTAGCATTTGTTGTAAAACTGGTTTGGTTGTGCTGCATTCTCTTAGCTTTTGCTTGTCTGTAAAGGTTTTAATTTCTCTGTCAAATCTGAATGAGATCCTTGCTGGTTAGAGTAATCTTGGTTGTAGGTTTTTCCCTTTCATCACTTTAAATATGTCCTGTCACTCCCTTCTGGCTTGCAGTTTCTGCTGAAAGATCAGCTGTTAACCTTATGGGGATTCCCTTATTTGTTATTTGTTCTTTTTCCCTAGCTGCTTTTAATATTTTTTCTTTGTATTCAATTTTTGGTAGTTTGATTAATATGTGTCTTGGTGTGTTTCTCCTTGGATTTATCCTGTATGGGACTCTCTGCACTTCCTAGACTTGATTGACTATTTCCTTTCCCATATTAGGGAAGTTTTCAACTATAATGTCTTCAAATATTTTCTCAGTCCCTTTCTTTTTCTCTCCTTCTTCTGGGACCCCTATAATTAGAATGTTGGTGCATTTAATATTGTCCCAGGGTCTCTGAGACTGTCCTCAATTCTTTTCATTCTTTTTTCTGTTCTTTGCTATTTATTTCCACTATTTTGTCTTCCAGGTCACTTCTCCATTCTTTTGCCTCAGTTATTCTGCTATTGGTCCCTTCTAGAGAATTTTTAATTTCTTTTTTGTGTTGTACATGATTATTTGTTTGCTGTTTAGTTCTTCTAGGTCCTTGTTAAATGTTTCTTGCATTTTCTCCATTCTATTTCCAAGATTTTGGATCATCTTTACTATCATTATTCTGAATTCTTTTTCAGGTAGAGTGCCTATTTCCTCCTAATTTGTTAGATCTGGTGGGTTTTTACCTTTCTCCTTCATCTGCTGAGTGTCTTCTCATTTTGCTTAACTTACCGTGTTTGGGGTCTCCTTTTCGCAGGCTGCAGGTTCGTAGTTCCTGTTGTTTTTGGTGTCTACCCCCAGTGGCTAAGTTTGGTTCAGTGGGTTGTGTAGGCTTCCTGGTGGAGGGGACTAGTGCCTGTGTTTTGGTGGATGAGGCTGGATCTTGTCTTTCTGGTGGGCAGGTCCACATCTGGTGTGTGTTTTGGGGTGTCTGTGACCTTATTATGATTTTAGGCAGCCTCTCTGCTATTGGGCTGGATGTGTTGCTGTCTTGCTAGTTGTTTGGCATAGGGTGTCTAGCACTCTATCTTGCTGATCTTTGAGTGGAGCTGGGTCTTGGTGTTGAGTTGGAGATCTCTGGGAGATTTTTGCTGTTTGATATTATGTGGAGCTGGGAGGTCTCTCGTGGCCCAATGTCCTGAACTTGGCTCTCCCACCTCAGAGGCACAGCCCTTATGCCTGGCTGGAGCACTGAGAGCCTGTCATCCACACGGCTCAGAATAAAAGGGAGAAAAACTAAATAAATAAAATGATCAAATCAAATCAGATCAAAATTTATGAAAATAAAAAACAAAAAATAATTATTAAAATAAAATTTTCAAAGTAATTGAAAGAAGGAAAGAACAAGCAAACCAAAAATCAAATCCACCAATGATAACAAGCACTGAAAACTGTACTAAAAAAACAAAACAAAACAAAAACAGACAGACAGAAACCTAGGACAAATGGTAAAAGCAAAGGTATACAGACTAAATCACACACAGAAGCATACGCGTACACTCACAAAAAGAGAAAAAGGGAAAAAAATATATATTGTTACTCCTGAAGTCCACCTTCTCAATTTGGGATGATTCGTTGTGTATTCAGGTATTCCACAGATGCAGGGTACATCAGGTTGATTGTGGAGATTTATACCACTGCTACTGAGGCTGCTGGGAGAAATGTCCCTTTCTCTTCTTTGTTCACACAGCTCCTGGGGTTCAGCTTTGGATTTGGCCCCGCCTCTGCGTGTCGGTCGCCTGAGGGTGTCTGTTCTTTGCTCAGAGAGGATGGGGTTAAAGAAACAGCTGATTTGGGGGCTGTGGCTCACTCAGGCGGGGGGGGGGGGGAGGGAGGGGTATGGAATGCAGGGCGAGCCAGTGGCGGCAGAGGCCGGCGTGACGTTGCACCAGCCTGAGGCGCACCGTGTGTTCTCCCGGGGAAGTTTTCCCTGGATCACAGGACCCTGGCAGTGGCGGGCTTCACAGGCTCCCGGGAGGGGAGGTGTGGATAGTGAGCTGTGCTTGCACACAGGCTTCTTGGTGGCGGCAGCAGCAGCCTTAGCGTCCCATTCCTGTCTCTGGGGTCCATGCTGGTAGCCGCGGCTCGCGCCCGTCTCTGGAGCTCCTTTAAGCAGCGCTCTTAATCACCTCTTCTTGCGCACCAGGATACAAAGAGGCGAGAAAAAGTCTCTTGCCTCTTTGGCAGGTCCAGACCTTTTCCTGGACTCCCTCCTGTCTAGCTGTGGTGCACTAGCCCCTTCAGGCTGTGTTCACGCCGCCAACCCCAGTCCTCTCCCTGGGATCCCACCGAAGCCTGAGCCTCAGCTCCCAGCCCCCGCCCGCCCCAGCGGGTGAGCAGACAAGCCTCTCAGGCTGGTGAGTGCTGGTCGGCTCCGATCCTCTCTGCGGGAATCTCTCTGCTTTGCCCTTCGCACCACTGTTGCTGTGCTCTCCTCCGTGGCTCCAAAGCTCCACCCTCTGCCACCCGCAGCCTCCGCCTGCGAAGGGGGTTCCTAGTGTGTGGAAACCTTTCCTCCTTCACAGCTCCCTCCCAGAGGTGCAGGTCCCGTCCCTATTCTTTTGTCTCTGTTTTTTCTTTTTTCTTGTGCCCTGTCCAGGTACATGGGGAAGTCTGAGGTCTTCTGCCAGCGTTCAGTAGGTGTTCTGTAGGAGTTGTTCCACATATAGATGTATTTCTGATGTATTTGTGGGGAGGAAGCTAATCTCCACGTCTTACTCTTCTGCCATCTTGAAGCTCCAGCCAATCCTCAGGTTTTGCATTTGTGGATTCAACCAATGGATACAGGGAGCCAACTGTAATCATTGTAGCCCACCAGTTTAATATAAGGGGCTTGAGCATCTGGGGATTTTGCTCTCTTTGGACGCTCCTGGAACCAATCCCCCTGTGGATACTGAGGGAAGACTGCTGTCTGTATAGTTTTGCAGCTTGCTTTCACAGGTTCACTGGATCTACTTTGTTCTTTTAAGCTGCTGCATAGTATTCCATGGTAGGCATAAATTAATCATTCTCCTAGTGAATGACAACTAGGTTACATCTGATTTTTTAAGATAGACTTTGTTTGCCAAACATTTAGAATTTGTTTTTCAAAAATCTAAAATAGAAACCATGATTTCTCTGAAGCCTTTTTTTTTCCAGTGAATAAAATATAGTCAAGCCCCCTGCAGGATCAGAGTATCATAATTGTTTGCTGCACCTCTCAGGGAACAGCTGTGTGAGTGGGCCTGTGCTGTGATCTGGGTGTTTGCACACCCCTACATTCTTAGGTTGAAACTCTGACCCCAAAGATGATGGTATTAGGAGGTGGGACTTTGGGAGGTGTTTAGGTCATCAGAGTGGAGCCCTCATGAATAGGATCAGTGCTATTACAAAAGAGACTCTACAGAACTCCCTCACCCCTTCCACCATGTGGGCTTCCATCATCAGCAAGATGATGCCACTATGAACAAGGAAGAGGGCTCTCACCAGAAGGCAACTATGCTGGCACCTTGATCTTGGACCTCCCAGACTCCAGAACTGTGAGAAATAAATTTCTGTTGTTTATAAGCTACCCAGTTTGTGATATTTTATTATAGCAGCCTGAAATGAGTCTCTCCTACTATAGGACGTAATTTATTAGCAAAGAATATGTTTTTAAAACATACTTCTGGATTTCTTTCACCTTTAAAAAATGCACTAAATATCATTTGTTGAACATTTACTTTGTGTTTTGTTCCCCCCCTGCCCCTACCATTTCTGATAGGGTTAAGAAGCATACCCAAGTTAAAAATTTAGGAATTGGTAGAGGTCACATTTGAACTCAGGACTCAAAACCTTTGTAGTCTTTCAGCAAGCTAACTAAAAATGGTCAAATGACTAGCAGCTAATCAGATCAAATCACAAGGATTTATGAAGCACAATTAGTATATACTTTAAAACTTAATTATAGCATTGCAGTCCTGGGAGCAGAATCTAAACCTCTGTCTTCTAATTACATCATGCTACTCTCCTCTCCATAATTCTCCAATGGCTTCCCATTACTCAGAAGATAACATCCAAGCTTTACATGGTGCTGTCCACTGCCTGTGTGATTTGGCCGCTCATCAGCTATCGCTTACTCAGCCCACTTTGCTTTAGCCATTTGGCTTTCATGAAATTTCCTACAACTCGAGGAACATCCGAGCCATTGTATTTGCTTCCCTGTGCCTGAACACTTTCCCACAGATGTGTGCAGGGCTTGCTCCCTCACTTCATTCGGGTCTCTGTTCAAGTGTTACCTCCTCTGCAGAGGACTTAAGGCCTACCCTGATCATCCTAATACCACCGCTCCACTCTGCTCCCTCACCATGCCTTATTTTTCTTCCCAGCACTTGTTCCTCCCTAACGTCCTAGCATGGATTTATCTCCTGGTTGCTGGCCTACCCTGGGGGAATGTAAACTACCAAAGGCAGGGACATGCTTCTCTGTACTCATGCACCAAGAATGGAGCCAGGGGCAGAGCGAATGCGTTTTTGCTAAAAGAAGGAATATGTGATTGCCTCAGCCTGTTTTGGCTTGTTTATTCTCTAATATATACATATATATATATATATATATATATATATATATATATATATATATATATATATAATTTTTTTTTCCAGAATTAAGTGATCCCATGCCTTACCCCGGCCATATGTATTGTGCGTATTCCTTGGAAGCGCAGTATTTATTTAGCAGATACTGGTTTGAATATTAAAATAGAGCTAAATATGCCTGCACCTTTATTACTTTTGAGTTTTACTAAAGGATCATTAACTATTTCTATTGAATATTGAAGTTTTCATGAAATGTTAAATTTCAGAAAAGTGTACAAAGCATAAGTGCTGATTTTTACAAACTCTACAACTGTGTGACCACCACCCAGATCAAGAAAAAGAACATCACCAGCACCAAAGAAACCCGCTCTTGCTCCCTTCCAGTCACTATGGACCCCTCTACCAAGGGTACCATGACCTTGGCTTCTAATAGCATAGATTAATTTCACCTATTTTTCACATTATTTTAATAGTCATTTAAATTTTCTCTTTACAACTTTTGTTCCTTGTTTGGTGCCTGCTCTCCAAGGTCCTAGAATCCTTTTATAGAGAAAAAAATTAAGTTCTTTAACATCTCTTACTCTGTTTTTTTAAAAAATTTTTTATTTATTTATTTATTTATTTTTGGCTGTGTTGGATCTTCGTTGCTGCGCGTGCGCTTTCTCTGGTTGTGGTGAGTGGGGGCTACGTTGTGGTGCGCGGGCTTCTCATTGTCGTGGTTTCTCTTGTTGCGGAGCACGGGCTCTAGGCGTATGGGCTTCAGTAGTTGTGGCATGCGGGCTTAGAAGTTGTGGCGCACGGGCTTAGTTGCCCTGCGACATGTGGGATCTTCCCAGACCAGGCCTCGAACCCATGTCCCCTGCATTGGCAGATGATTCTTAACTACTGCACCACCAGGGAAGTCCCAACATCTCTTACTCTTTTAATAGTTTCGTAGGAGCAGAACTGAAATCCTCTTAGTAAGTCTCAATAGACAGGAAATTCAAACAATGAGCCGAGAGTTGAATGCGTTTGATCTGTGAAATGATTTGGGCTCAAAGTACTTCAGGGAATAGCAGCTTTTCGTGTGTCATTTTAAAGAAAAACAATATTTAGCAGAATATTGAGCAAAATAATGAAATATATCAGTAATGGTAATATATTTAGAAAAACACCTACAGCCCAACAGTGTACTTTAAAGAGACGAAAATTATCTGAAAAACATGATTCGTGGTTTTAACACCTTCCAAGGAAAAGGAGGGGGTAAATATAGGAGAAAATGATAATGAATTAACGTATTTAAAATACGGTAGTAAGTTTCAAGCGCATTTTCATGGAAACTACAGTGTTGCACAGGAGCACCCATTATAGGATTAAAAAAAAAATTTTAAAAACGTGTGTTGCTGATTCATTTATGATGGCTACTGCGCAGATGGCATTAATATCATTATATCCTTGAATCCTTTCTGTAAGCATTTTAATTCTTCTTTTTTTACCAAGATCAATTATTTTAAGCCCAACATATGTTTTTAAAACATATCACTTTCCATGTAAATTTATGTCATTTGTATCTTTAATTGTTGGGAGCTTCTGTGTTTAAATACAGAGTGGTACTGTTTGTGTACTATGCATGGTGTCTCCTTGAGCGAAAAACCTGTCTTGCTAACAACAGCCTGTGTGTTTATCATGCGGGGGTGGCAGCAGGGGCAGATGGTCTCAATTTCGGTCATTTTCTTTTTTTAGGTTTACTCTTTTTAGGTTTACTCTTCAGTGGAACTCATTGGCACTTTTGATTCAAGCAAATTACCATGTGGAAATATACCATGGGTTTCATTACCATTAAAGCAAATATACCATGTGGAATGGGCAAGGTGTTTCAGTGAAATAATGTGAATGAAGAGTCAAGCCTGAGAAGTGGTTCTTTCAGGTGGCTGAAAAACAGGACGGAGAGATGGTTCCCTCTAGAATGTAGAAGTTAGCGTGCCTCAGGATCTCAGGATCACTGGAGGGTGTGTTAAAACACTGATTGCTGCCCCGCCCCCTCCAGAGTTTCTGATTCAGTAGGTCGAAGGTGTTGTTTGACAGTTTGTATTGTTCTAGTTCTGACACGTTTCCAGGTGATGCTGATGCTGCCGTTCCAGGGACCACACTCTGAGAACACCGATCTGAAAGATGGACATGATGCAGAGAACAGTGGTCTGGCCTCGGATAACCCACTTACTTAAGCCCATTTTGGGGAGGACTACATGCAGCTTACAGGAATAAATTTTAAAAAATGCTTCCTAGGGCTTTCCTGGTGGCGCAGTGGTTGAGAGTACGCCTGCCGATGCAGGGGACACGGGTTCGTGACCCAGTCCAGGAAGATCCCACGTGCCGCGGAGCGGCTGGGCACGTGAGCCATGGCCGCTGAGCCTGCGCGTCCGGAGCCTGTGCTCCGCAGCGGGAGAGGCCGCAACAGTGAGAGGCCCGCGTACCACAAAAAAACAAAAAACAAAAAAATGCTTCCTAAACACTAGTCAACCAGTTAGGTCCTGATCCTTTGGTAGCTTAGCCCCTTTGAATCTCTCAAAGTGACTTTCTGATGTGGATTTACATGGGGTGGCGGGGGAGGGAAGTATTTGGGATGTTCTTTGGGGAAAAAAGCTTGCCCAGTGATTCTTACCCCTTTTCCTGTTTTAGAATCACTGGATGTACCTCACCTGTCCTATTGCCTTAGGGGTTTATATCGGAGAACTGTTAATAATGGAGGTTGTTTCTTTTTGTCAGCAACTCTAAAGGAAGAGCTCAGCCTTTTTTTCCTTTCTGTTTAGGGAAAAACTCAGTTCTTCCCCACTGTTTTTCTTCCCCATGAGTCTCCTTACTGCTCACTTAGAAAGATTCACCTCTTACACTTCTGGTCACCAAATGTGTGAGGTTTTCCCCACACTAAGCAATTCTCTGCCGCACCAGCTGGTTGTCTTATAATTCAGATCAATTCTGACACTGTCTACCTGGAGACAGAATTGGATCCCACAGGTTAAAGGCTCAGTCCTACAAGACTGCCTCTTCCTTGGACTTCAGAAGCCAGTTGCAAGTCTAGGTTGTTACCTGTGCTTCTCACTGATCGACTATAAATCAGAGGTTCTCACAACCCCCTCCTCGGGTTTGATGATTTGCTAGAGCAATGCACAGAACTCAGTGAAACATTTTACTTACTAGATTACTAGTTTATCATAAAAGGGTGTAACTCAGGAACAGCCAGATGGAAGAGATACATAGGGCAAGACTTGAGGAAAGGGCACGGAGCTTCCACACCCTCTCCTGGCTCTTCACTCTCCCAGCACCTCCATGTGTTCACCAACCTGGAAGCTCTCTGAACCCTGTCCTTTTGGGTTTTTATGGAGGCTTCATTATATAGGCATGATTGACTAACGCATTGGTCATTGGTGATTGATTCAACTTCCAGCCCCTCTCCCCTCCTCAGAGGTTGGGGGTAGAACTGAAAGTTATAGCCCTCTAATCACAGGGTTAGCTTCACTGGCAACCAGGCCCCAGCCTTAAATGCTTTCCAAAAGTAACCTCAAGTTCATAATAAAAGATAACTTTATCTCTCTCATCACTTAGGAAATTCCAAGGGTTTTAGGAACTCTGTCCAGAAACAGGGACAAAGACCAGATAAATATATTTATTATGCATCACATATCACAGCAACCATTAACATCTTTAGACTTGACCAGCTACTCAATCACCCAACATTCCCTGAGACCCTGTCTGTGACAGAGGTAAACCTTCATTTCCAAGAATCTTTAGTGCATTGTGGGAGGGAGATATATGAACCAGTGGAAAGTAAGTTCCAGGGGAGAAATGAAGACCTAGGGTGCTATACGTCAACTAAGGAACTGCAGGGGGTGCTGTTAAGGAAAGCCTCACCAAAGGGGAGAAGAGAGATCTCTGAGTAATCTCAAGGGGTCCACAGGGATTTCCATACTGGGATAGGATTTCCTGCCTGTATAGGAGAACGGTTTCTGTGGAGAATTCCCACCCACTTCAAGGACTCTCTCAGTACAAAGGAAACCATGTCATGGGTCTAATGCCTGCTCAGTTGGGCTGTGGAAATGTTAAATACACATATGAATTAAGTGTAAAATTATGGGTCGTTTGATAATGGAAAAAAGATACTGAAGTTAGCATATATAGAAAATATCTATACGTTCACTTCTGTAAGTCATGGCAACAGGGAGTGTTGTCAAAGTAAACACCAGCTGTTAAGATTTACCACTGTTTAGGCTAAGCATTAAAATGATGACTTGAACCCTCTTGCTCAGCCTGATGAGAATTCCTACAGCTCAGGCCCAACAGCTAAGCCCGAGTGCCCAAGCGGCTGGTCATCAGATAGTCCATCACTTTATCTCAAGAGAAGACACTACTGACAGTAAACTGGGAATGAGTCCTAACAAACGGGGCAGCTACCTGAAATAGACCTGAGCAGATGCCTATTTTTCCAAAGCCCAAGAAGGCCTGCTTCTGCCATTAGTGGTCAGGCAAGCCGGCCCAGTTTGGAAGCCCAGTAAGGGTCTGAACATTCTTTGGAGGCATGAGTGTCCCTTCTCAAATCTTCAAAAGAGCCATATATACTTTGTCCTACTGGGCTGTGGGCTCCCCCTGGAGAGTGGGAGCTGGAGACTGTGGGTGTGCACTAAAACCTGATTATTTATTGCTATCTTCCCTGCAGGAACTCAACCCAAGGTCAGGGCCAGAGCAGGGGCTAAAGGCATACAAAAAAGGACCTAACCCTCTCTCTATCCCTAAAGCATGTTAAGTGCACAAGCTCAGAGGTGAGACTGCATGATGTTTTCTTTTAAGGAATTTGAATTTTCTCCTAGAGGTGATGGGGATCTGTTGAAGGATTTTAAACAAGGGAATTTACGTAATAATATCTGCATTTGGAAAGTTCATTCCACTGATAGTATTGAAGATGCATAAGGAGGGAAAGGGTAGAAGCTAAGTGCAGAACACCTTTGTACTAAATTTTGTTTCGTAATGAATAGTGGATGAGAAGGGTTCCAGTGAATCTATAAAATGAACTTTTATCTATCAAAAATGTGAATCTGATTCCCATATTTAAAACTTTATATGTGAGTTAACTCCCATATTTAAAACTCTTCATATGCTCCATATTGCCTAGAAAATGGTCTTCAATCTATTTGATCATACTCTTATCATTAAAGAAAAAAGTTCAAGAATTTCCCTACTCCAATATATATGTATTTATTTAGTTGTAAATAATATGCACATACAAAGTACTAAGGTATTAAGTGCTTTAAAAAAACAGATAAATAAAATTTTTAAAAGCACAAAATATAACTAAATGTAATCAGAAATTCTAGTTTCTTCCTAATATTCAAAGGATCTTTGCACACCCCTTTGGTGACCCAGCTCTAGAGACTAGAGAAGTAGCTTAAGAATGATATACAAGCTCGTTCAAAGTAATATCTCCAGGATCCCCTCTCTCCATTGTTGACCACTAGTGTCCCTAAGGCAGTTCCCTGTATTGGTCCAACACTTTCTCCCCCTTGGGTCCTAGTTCATGCTAATTTCTATTTGTGGACTGTTACACTCCCATCACTTTCTCTCCTTTGTTCTAATCTCTAAAGTATGGACATTTTCTGTATCTGGTCTTTTCCTCCCTTCTCCTCTGAGCTCCTTGAGGGCAAGGACTATATCTGAGTCTTGGCTATATTTCCAGTGGAACTGATCAGACACATCTGACACATCCCCAGCTACAGTTTTAATCAGATGCAAGTAGAAGATATATTTGAAGACAGAGAAAGGATCAAATGCAGGGTGGGGGTGGTTATATGACTATTATTTTTTTCTCCTCAATTATATTTTTCTGCTAACTGTGGACACTTTATACCTTATAAAAAAGATGTATTTTTAGTAGTAATAGTAATAAATGCAATAATAATGCTTCATGAATAGGATTATCTTAATTCTTGCTAGACAGTAGCTTAATTACTCATTAATTATACTTGGATCTTCCTTTCAAGTAATAATAATAATACTACTTATATTTTGCTTTATTATTTTATAAGTGGTTTAATATAGAATATCTACTTCCAAATATACTTCCTTCAAGGACCTGACAGAGGGAGTAAAATTCTTTTCAATTAAAGCAGGCTTTCTGAAACATTATCTAAGTTTTTTGCAAGAGAACAATAATTTGGGAAACAGTTCAACAGTTAAACCTGCCTCTTACTGTAGGATTGTGAAATACTTATCTTACAGGGACATATATAGGCATGCTATATTTTCTAAACTTTTTTGATTATCAGAAACCTTTGTTCAAGAAACATCTCATTGAGCTACCAGGTTCCACAGAACTTTGAGAAACCCTGATTTAAAGCCTTGAAGACCCCTCGTAGAAGGCATGCTTGCCAAGTAGGTGCTGTATAAATTCATCAACAAATGAACAAATAAACAGGTTTATAATAAAGAATCTGACTGGCTTTTATCTCTGATTCCTAGGAAAATTCCTTGGAATTTCACGAGTAATAGGAGTGTCTGTTATTCATGCGCTGCTTGGGTCATACCTGATAGTTTATGCTAATGAGGTGACTCCTAGTGGGCCCCTGAAAGCTTCAGGATGGAGGCTGATCATGCTGGAAAGACCAACCATATGATTAGAGGGTTGGACCTTTGAGCCACTTTGTATCAGCTGGACCTCCCACCGTCTGGGGTGGTGGAGGGTGCTGGAGATTGAGTTCAATCTGTAGCCAATGATTCAATCAATTATGCCTATGTAGTGAAAACCCAATAAAAACTCTGGACATCGAGCTCAGTGGAGCTTCCTGGTGTTGGTGCACACATCCGTGTGCCAGGTAGGTGACATGACCTCATTCCACAGAGAGATGGCACAGAAGCTCTATGTTCAGGACCTTCCCAGACCTCACTCTAGTTGTCTCTTCATTTGGATGGTCTTGATTTGTATTTTAATAACAAAACTATAATAATTATAATAAGTGTAGTGCTCTCCTGGGTTCTGTGTGTCATTCTACTGAATTGAATTATTGACCTAAGGGGGCCATGGGAACCCCCAAATTTGTAGCCAGTTGGTCGAAATGCTGATGGTCTGGAGACCCCTGAAATGCTGTTGGTATTTGAAGTGAAGCAGTTTTATGGAGGACTCAACCCTTAACTTATGGGGTCTGTGTTAGCCAGAATTGAAATTGCAGTACACCAACTGGTGTCCGAACATGAACCAACAAAAGAAGCCTGGTATTCTGACTCTCAGAGGAGTGCCCTAGATTCTGGTATATTCTATGTGTCCTGAGAGCAAGGACACATGTTCCTATTGTTAGTGTCCCACCCTGGCATCTCACATGGTATATTACAATGCTCATGGTAGTTGCTTAATACGTGTGTGCTGTATAGAGTTAGATTTATTCAAAAGCATGATCTCATGGCTAAAGACTAATACAAACTCAAGTGAACACTTATACAAACTCAAGTGAACACTTTATACTTAAGCAAAAATAGAAAACTGACATAGTTAACAGATTTAATACACCTGGTTTGGAAGTGATTGGAACCTAGTTACACCACACTTGCTGCATCTCAATACGTATTCCATGTGCATTTCTGCTTGGTATTTCTGTTTCCATGGTGTATACTCTTCAAAGAGATACAGAAAAAATATTGAATGCACCAGGAGTAAGGTTCAAGATTGGAATTCAGTTCTTGATTTTCTGGTCTGAGAAATGATCACTCAAAATTGTCAGGATGGGGGATGTGAGCTGAGTCATGCACTAGATCTTTTAGCTGGTGAGATTGTACTGAATTGGAGTGTCTGTTTCTGGAAGTCAGACCCCAGGGAATAACTCCTAAGAAGCCATGCTGTCTAGCACCATGCCTCAAGTACAAGATTCAAAGGATGTCCTTCCCTTTTTAGGAACCTCCAGTGAAATTTCACAAGACACCAAAATTTCCTTTGATTTGCCTGTTTTCCAGATGTGAATCATCTTTTTACAAAACTCTTGTTTGGGCCTTAATAATCTTCTTTGGCTTCTCCCTTTTACTTCTTCTTCTTCCTCCCCCTCTTCTTCCTCTTTTTTTTCTTTCTCCTCCTCCTCTCTCTCTCTTCTTAAATTCTCATCTTTTGCACTTCTTGCTTCCATTTTGCTTTCAGCTGTTGTCTTTTTCTTCTCATCTATGCTCAACACTGCTCCACTTGGTTTCTCTTTACATGCAGATTCTTTTTTTTTTTCACAATAGGAAACACTCTCTCCAGGTTCTAGAACAGCTGTTAGGACCCTTCCTATAATACTTATTTTCATAATTGTGGCTTAACAGGTATAAAGGAATATTATTCAAGTTTGAAATCAGCATTTGTTTCATTGGCAAAGAACCAGAACCTGACCAAAGTCAAGTACCATGTTCTTTATCTTAAAACCTCCTTAAGTGCATGGAAAACCTCAACCTGTCTCTGAAAGAATTGCTTTGCTAGGTAAATTATCCACATGAAGTTTACATATGGTCTGACAAAAACAGATAGTAAAAAATACTTAATCACCACAACTTTAAAGGCAATTAAAACTTAATAAAGTGTTCATAGAAGGATAGTGTGTTTTTAAAATCACAAATTCTGTCTCCATAGGTATCATGAGAGGGAGTTCCACTGGGCATATGGCATTTACAAATTCTGATTGGCATTTCATTTTTTGTTGAAGGAAACCTAGCTCAGTTGGCAGCAAATATGACAGTAGGCTTTGCAAATATATGTCTAAAATGCAGCTCTGTGGGGGTTAAACATTCAAGCTTATATGAGACAGCATCAGTTTCGGGTCAAAGTGCTGTTCTTAAATGATCAGTATAGAACAGAAAAAAGGCATTGAAGTGACCTTGCTGAGGGTCTAAAACTGCACCAAAGCCTTTTCTGCATGATTAAGTGAGCAGAATCTTAGATTAGCTAAAAGCAGTGCAGAAACATAATGAGTTCACTTATTTTGGAGCATTTAATAACAGTTATAGACAGTTATGTGATCAGGCGGAGTTATGACTTATTCATTCTTTCATTGCTATTAAAATTGCTGCATTTGAGGTTTTTAAAGTCATTGAAATAAAAAAAGTCTGATTTATGTTAGAATTTAGTTTGCCCTTTGGTCTCTCAGTTTTTAAATGATATAATTAGACTTTTTAAAGACCATTCTAAAAGCATTATTAGCATTTTGTATAGTGGAAAGTAAATGCATGTTTTGTGGATAGTTTAATTTTAAAAGGAATAATACTACTTGATTCAAACAGTGATATTCATAGATTATTAAGGAAAGATTTTTTTTTGTATGAAATTTCTCAAAAGGCAATTGTATAATTTTAGTAATAGACTCTACAGAATACGTGTGGATTTTGCTGTGTGTACACACAGATACTCTCTAATGCACTCTCTAATTTTATTTTGAATGGACATTACAAAGACATGGAAATAATACAACACAGCTTTCCTTCCATTTGGGAAAGCAAGGATGGGAAGAGAAAGTACCAGAGGATGTATTAACTCATGACCTTTAGCATATTTCCTCCGAAATTACAGAGCCATCTATCAGCCTGGGGGGAAAAAAGCTCGCTTTAATCATAACAAAGGGATTTGCAGTTGGTTTGAATTAGCAGTAAACAACAATCATTAATAAATCATTTTGGAAGAATATGGAAATATCATGGCTGCGTCAACATTTTAACATGATTCTACTTCTTGAACTTTTCATACTATTTCACTGTATGCAAATACCATGCCTTGTCCAAATGGTTCCAAATTAGACATTACTTCCACTTTCAAGTGGGTTATTGCACAATGCATAAAAGGGCACAGAGAAAACATATTTCACCATAAAACTGTGAAATAAAGTGCTGATTTTAGTTGGACACTACGGTTGGCTTATTCAACATAAACATCTCTGCTCATAAGATCGAACTGACTGCAGTCTCCTTAAATAACAGCTATTTGTGCCACGTGTATGTTTTGTAAACAGTTTGGATATCTCTTTTGGAGGCTCAAAATGCAGTGCATCATACTATTGAAGGACAGAAACAGAAAAACACATTGCTCGGGGTGAACACAAAGAAGCCCTTTAAGTCGCCAGCAACAGAGGATTACCTGTGTGGATAAACAAATGGTCCAACTTGTATTTGTTAAAAAATGACTACATGCATTTTTAGGAATATACTTGTTCGTGTATGAGGACACACATGTGCTTGTTCATGCCTCCCTCTTTTATTTGAATATATTCATTTTTAATTATTGAGGTTTGCCTTCCACATGTGTAGCCACCCTCTGGCAAATAAGTCCTTGGCCAGTCTGAAATAGCCCAGTGATTAGTTCTGTTTGTCCTAGTTTTTTAATTGACAGGAAAAAGTGTCACTCAGTTTACAGGAAGGGAAGGTCAGGTTATTTGAGTGGCAGCTGAGGGTTCAGACCTGCAAAGCAGCAACCTCTAGTGACTTCACACCACTGGTGCTATTTGAGGAGGCTGCTCTGAAAAGATGGTTTCCTGACAGTGATGTTAGCATCTACCTGGACCATTTCCAAAGGGACAGGGTGGACTGGAAACACAAAAACCCATCAGTCCCACTGACAGGGGCTGATGGTGCATGGGGCAAGGGTTATTGGGCAGCCTCCAACTTGTGCAGTGCAGATTTTTGTCCACTAGAGACATCTCTGCGCAGTAACCGTGTCGCTTAAGGCTTCACAGTTAAGACTTGAACTCAGAGGTGAGAGGCTAGCATTTCATCCACTAAGCCATTTAGCCTTTTCCTTTGAAGGAAGATTGATTTTAAAAAAGCTATTAACCTTCAGTGATTTATCTCATCAGATCATCTTCATTTTCTTCTGCTTATAATAAGACTATATTATATAGTTTTATTCTTCAGTTAATTCAACGAGACTATCTGAAAGGGAAATACATGAGAAACATAAAGAAGGCATAGATAATAGAAAATGATCAGCAACACTGAAATGAAAATGTTAACAGGAGAAACAAAAGAAACTGAGCAAATGTTATCGCAGATCTCAGAGATACAATCACATAAGACGTAATGGTTCTATGTACCCAGTTTTAGAGAAAAACTTTCCGTGTGTCACACTGATTCTAGGGCCATACGCCATGCTAATGTTATAGGCGCTACCTTCCTTTTTCTACTGGAAAGACAAAGGGGACAGGTTTCACTTTTTGCAGTGACTAAAATTTAAGCTAAGAAACCAGTGGTAATAAATTCACATTGAGCATATATTCAGAGGTGCATAAGAAACAGCAATTTTCAAGGAAATTGCAATAAAACAAATTCTGTTCTGAGCCTGGAATTAGACATTTTATCTATTTTTAGTGAAAAATGTGCTAAACAGTAACTTTTTCTGCTGCCTTATCCTGAATCCCTTTAAAGTGAACTAGAAAACCAGTTGCTTTCTGTACTGAATCATGTTTGATTTATTGCATTATATTGATTGAGTTTCTACTTTGGAAAGAGTGTTACATTTTGTGAATAAGGGGTTAGCATTAATGACTTTAATTCATTCTCCGTAACTTTATGACAGACACAAATTTACGTTTCTTCTGGCGTACCTGATAGCAAAAGAAATTCTGGCACTTTCATTTTTTTTTCACGTATCCCACCAGGCTTAGCGGGAGAGGAGGGTGTCTGTTTTGAGGAGTGTGGGCTCTCCCCCGCCACCCCATGCTGCCCACCCCCCCCCCGTAAGTACATTGAAAGTCACACTCAAGGTTTACAATAACATTTCAATATTTGAAGAGACTAAGCAACGATAGTCATCGGTCTCTGACATTTTGAGGGCTTATTTAACACTCGTGGTTGAAATTCCTTTTGTTTCAGGTACTGTTAGTTTATTTAAGTTGGTGTTCGGGCAGGTGAGGCTAGCTCAACGGTGGCAAGTTCTGACAACTTGATTCTAAGAAAACCGAAGAAGCCGAGCTTGTCAAGCTCTTGTTCTGTACTTCCTGAACTGGTCAGTAAAGATAACATATAAGAAGATTTGAAAATGGAGAAATAAAGGACTAGAAAAATATTTGTGGTAATGAAGTCACCTTTCTATATTTTTTGAGTACACAAAAGTGACGATAAAGTAACTCTTTGGTAGCTAGTTATAAATCCCCTTCCTAGGTATTTTGCAGCATACAATGACTAGGTTTAACATATTTTCTCTGATTTTTTCAGTACAGTTCTAATTTCCTCAACCTACTGTAGTTAAATACAAAGACATCTCTTATTTGCTTTTCCTTATCTGGATTAACTCTGGAATTGATATTTGCAAAATGAATTTTGATGGGAATTTGAGAAGTAGGGTTGGTGTTAAAGGTGAAGGAAATAACAAGAAGGTAAAAGTAGTGATTCTTGAAATTCAGGTGTGGTTCAGCTTCGCGAAAGTGAAAAGGTTTGACACTGAGAAGCGAAGGAAAATAAGGAAGATGACTATTGCCCTTTACTCTCAGCTTCTCTTTGGTTCAGCTCAAGTGTGAGGAGAGAATTCTGGGTTGCAATCCATTGTCTCTCTCTTACCTAGATTCCTTAGTGTGCAGAATTCCATCAGTTCTGTCCATCTCTTATCCCAACTCCACACTCACTGAAATATCCATTCCTGTTGGATTTTATGAGTGTGATTCTTTCCGTGATGGTATTAAAACCACATTATTCCAGTGCCTCTTGGTTTTTCTATCATGAAAAAGGAGGAGAAAAGGTGATGAGCCACAATAAGAAATGATCATTGCCCTAGATTTGTGAACTTCAGAAAACTCTGAAAAATGTTTGGCATAGTGAGCTCTTTTAGATTTGGCTACTTATGATAAAGTATCCTATCAAAAATTTTATAAGTTGCATTTCCTACAAAATTCATATTTTCCTATATGTTGAAATTGCTCCCTAATATAGAAAAATGCAATAGTGAAAATGTCTTAGTAATAGCAAATAAAATAATAATTAGCTGGGCTTTACTGACATACCCTAACATGATCTCCTATCCCAGGTATGAAATGGCATGTCATAATCAAATATTAAAATATGTTAGAAGATAGTGAAAAAGTGCAGAATAAAACCAAAGAGATAGGCAGATCTTTCTTTTTGTTATATTAACCAAAGACTCATTTCTTACCCCTCTCTGCTTATGTCCCTCAAAATATTGCAGTAGATTTAAAAATGAGATAGTAGGCCTCAGTTGTTAAGGGATCCTACTTATTTTAAACTCTAAGCAGAACCAGCAATAAAGATAGAAAATTAAGACTTGAGGGTTACAATGTCTCAAATCAAACATATTCCAAAACCTGCTGCAGTCATCTACTTAGTGAAATGGTACCGGATTTTGCTGGGCAAAGGTTCTAATGGTTTAGGGTCTTTGTGCTGTACTTACCGCTCTTTACCAGGCCATGCATAAAAGGAAACCAGTTCCTTATGGAGTTCTGAATTCTTGGCCTTAGATCTGATCCCTTTACCCTACTCATTCCTTCCTCTGCATGAACACCTGGTCTCCAGTTCCCCAGCTTCTGATAGCAGTGCTTGCTTTCGGCCTTGCATTTCTGCCTGGTGGTCTTTGTGGCTATCATCATGGTTCTTCACAGGTGGTGATTCAGGTCTTCCTGCCACGCTCCCTCATTCTTGCAATATGTGTCAGACCACTTGGTTATGTACTATCCCTCCTGACTTTAACCCAGATCCAAATGCATTCTAATCCCTGCTGCTGTTCTGTAAGCCAGGTTCTTGTATGATTTGCTTCAGTCTTGAAAGGAAAATCCCCATGATAAATGTCTGTGACTGTGTAATATCAGTGGTTTGGAAGGGACTGATTTCACCAAATAGAAGGTGCTGAAAATATTTGTGAACCAAATTTTAATAATTTGTTAATTAAGCTGTTGGATTAGAAGTTACAAGATGCTTATGTTTGCCAAAGTCTGTTGCAGGATTTTTTTTTGTGGAATCTCTGAGCACAACTCTTACAATATTCTAAGCAGCTCTAAGTCTAGGTGATACACATTTTTGAAATCATAGAGGTATCCAACCAATTAATAGAGTATTGTCTCTAGATCCAATTGAACACAATTTCTGGACCATTCCTCTCTGCTTCTGCCAAATCTGAATTTCTTCTAGCCTCTTGCTAGAAATTCAGAACTAATATGTTCTAACTTACTTGCATATTTCACATCTTATTTGGAGTTGTGGCATTTGGAAGCCAGGTATGGTTTTTCTTCAGAAGGCAGCAGGGTAATTTCATGCAGGTTTAATAAGCACTTAGTAGGCATTTCTCAGGGGGTCTAATTAACTCTAGGTGGGTAATTGACAGCACGAATCGAACATATACAATTTGATCAAGAGCAAAAGCCACTCCAGGTGGACAAGGTACATCCTTGAAAGTTTTCCCAGTAACAGTCCCATTAGATTTGATAACTCTTCTCCCTAGTAAGGTGACCGTAACTGACCAAAATTACTGATCAGGACCCACTTGATCTGTGATAGCTGAGTTTAGGCCAGTCTTTAAATTATCTGCCTATGTTGTAGTCCTCACTTTCCAGCTCCAAAAAGGACAGTTCTCAGTTCTCATGCTCATAATACAAATTGGCCATGCCTAAAATGAAAGGTTATTGATGGAAATTAAGAATTGCTTATGGCAGCACAAAAACCCATACTCAGTGAGAGGTGCAAATAAATGATGATATAAGAGTCTGGTGAGTTTGACTGTTTACCAGAAACAGCTCTGCAAATATTGCCTGTGAAAGTTTATTTTTCACCTGGCCTTTACTGTTCCTCTTTTAGGGGCATGGAAAGTGAACATTAGGTTAAGAGAAGTAATAGAAAAAGAAAACAAAACTTTAAACCCAATTAATTACAGGCTTGTCTTTGACTGTAAGTGACAGATGTATTTGTACAGGGTGATTTTGTCTCAGTTACAAAGGCATCAATGCAGTATTCTGCCTGTGCTTTCAGCAGTCTCTCAGGTAGAGTGAATTTGTAAGTGCTAAGCACACAAATGAGATGTACTGTTTTCAGTTAGTTTCTAATCAGATGTTTAAACTTGGTGTGTAAAAATAATCTCGTCACGGTAATTTTTTTCTCTCAACAAAATAAAATAGAAGAACTTAACCATGTGGAAATAATGGTTACGTCACCAGGTTCAGAGGATTAAGCATCATTGCTTTTGATGAAGTTCTAGCCTCTTTAAAAAGTTAGAAACAAATGCCTTAGAATATCATATATATTTCTTTCAAGTAGTTCTTATCTAGTTAGAATCTAGACTTAAGATGTTTTTATTCTTCTTGATTTTCTAATTCCCATTCTTTGGATCCCTTTACAGCATTTCCTCCCTTACAGAATTTTCGAACTTCCACTTGTTTGGCTCAGCCTGTGCCCTCTAACTGGTCTCTTGTCTTCCTGTAATCACCTCTCAAAGAACATTGCTGCATCCACACACCAGCACACACAGCTCTGCATCCCATAGCTGCTTTGTGGCTTTTGTGGCTGTAACCACAATTCATCTTGGCTTCACTCAACCCCTGTTCCACTCTCTGCTTTAACTTTGACCCCTTTGTCCACTTTCTACCGCCAACTCTTCCATGATACAACTTTCTCCTCAGACTGTGGCTGTGTTGTACTTGTTTCCTTCGCTGTCTTCTTTTTCTCCCTAGCTTCTCATTCCCTCTCCAACCCACAGTTTTCTGGTTCTACCCAGCCACTTTACAGAAACTGTTTTTTTCAAAAGTCGCTAATGATTTAATTGTCAAACCGAATGACTCCTGCACAGATTCGGACAATTTTGACCATCTTTCTTGTTTTCTCTCTCTCTTTTGTTTTGACTGTCTGACTCCACAATACCTTGTCCTTCTTCTCTTCCTATTTCTGAAATGCTGATAGTGATTTGCTGGTGAATGTCTAACAACCATCTTGCTGGAGAAAAAAAAAAAAAAAGGCTCTGGTGCGTACTGTTTTTCTAATTTCCACAGTGCAAATACTCTCACCATGGTCCATTTCAAGCTACCAAAGTAAAATCACTGAATGCAGAACTGAGAAGAGATGTGAATAATTTTGTCTTCAACTGGTTCAAGTCAACTCCAGCATACCACCTACTCTTGGTCTTCTTTTATTAGCTTGCCTCTCAAAATAGTTCTCTGGAAGAGTGGTTTCCAAATTGGATTGAATATATTCAGTGGCTTCTACAGGATAATCTATTGGAGTGTGAAAATAATATATAAAATATTCTGTTTATATTTAATTTTTAGCTTATCTTTTTTCAAATTTTTATCTTATGTGGGTTTTATTATGTAAATATTACATTAGAGAAGTATCCATATGGTATACATGTATATTATGTGTGTGTGTGTGTGTGAATAGTATTTATTGGAGTCTTACTATATACTAAGTCTATGTTAGGTTATTTCTTACTATAATCCTATAAGTACTGAAGTCCAGAGAAGTTAAGTAATTAGCTCAAGATGAACTATTGAATATAATTTTAAAGTAAGTAAATGTAATGTATTGATGGTGCATCCTCATTTTTTTTAAATTGATGAATTAAATGGTCAAAAAATTTTGGAGGTTGTGATCTGAAGCTTGGCTTGCTTTATACTCTATTTACTCCTACCAGATTACCTCATATGCACTGATGGTTTTAATAAACATAAGCATTTGATTTAAATTTTTTTCTCCAGTCCTGGAGAGTTTTAGACCTAAATTTCTAAGCCTTCTGGTAGCCCAATATGTTGAAGATGTAATGAGAAGACTTCAGGGCTCATGTATTGAGTTTTTTTGCTAGCATAATTGATTCTAATTATAAAGAAAGTTAAATTTCCAGAAAAATGTCAAAAACATAACATTGAAAGATATCTCTATATTTATGAAAAACCATTTCGTAGAGCTCTAAAAAGTTAAATCAAATACATCCTGGCCTTCAGTTTCCTCATCTATAAAGCAAAAGAGTTGAACTTGGTTGTTTCCTAGAAACTCTTTTCGTCCTTGATTTTTAGTAATACCCCACTCTATTAGTGTTTTCAGTATGAAATGATGCTTCTCCTTAAGTTACCAATCAATAGCGATTCACTGATTTGTGGACTTACACACTTCATAAATGGAACTGATTTTCTTCACATTAACTCCTTTAAAAATGGGTATATGTGTCTGTTCCAGAGATGACCTCTTGACTTCTGACTTAGAATTGACTCTTAATTTCAAGATGGTAGGTCTCAAATCAGAGATTATTTAAATATGTCTCAGCAAATATCCAGACTGACAGGTCTCCAAGACAATTTATAGTAAGCTATTTAGGAAAGAATGTAATGTACCCCTTGCACTTACTACAGGCATAAGGGAAATCTGGGTCTGTAAAACATTTGGTGATTGCTAAGCTTTATTTATTCTTTTAAATTTAGTTATTTATTTTTATTTTTGGCTGTATTGGGTCTTTGTTGCTGCGCACGGGCTTTCTCTATTTGTGGTGAGCGGGGGCAACTCTGTTGCGGTGCGCAGCCTTCTCATTGCGGTGGCTTCTCTTGTTGTGGAGCACGGGCTCTAGGTGCACGGGCTTCAGTAGTTGTGGCGAGCAGGCTCTAGAGCGTAGGCTCAGTAGTTGTGGCGCACGGGCTTAGTTGCTCCGCGGCATGTGGGATCTTCCCGGACCAGGGCTTGAATCCATGTCCCCTGCATTGGCAGGCAGTTTCTTAACCACTGTGTCACCAGGGAATTCCCGATTGCTAAGCTTTTGACACTTGAAAACCTTATTGTATGATTGGTATAGTCTTAAAAAGACAAAAAATTATTAAAATGTGATGGGGCAGGAGGAACATAATATTGAGGGTTTATTTCACAATCTCTTGTAGGAGTGCTAGCTAGTTCCAATGTATTACAGATTTCTTAGCGCTAGGTACTTTTCTTTCCTTTTCTTTACTCTGAGTGTTCCTACTTTCAAAATAAATTAAGGATTCTTACTTAGAACAAGAGCATTTATGACTCCAACAAAGATGATTTTGAAATAGAGAGCAGTAAGACTAATTTCTTGACATGTACTGATTTATAAGATTTTGAAAAAAAGTTCTATAATTCCTTAATTTTCATTTTGTAATATGAGAAATAGGGTAAAATGGCTTCTCTGCGTCTGGATAATGTTTAATCCTTGCAGATATTCTCACTTAGAAGTGAATTAAAATGTTCTTCATTGATACATCTAAACATTATGAGGTACGTGAATTAATCTCTCATTACCTATAGGTGAAGCTTTTTATAATTCCAAGGTTATTTTTTAGTCAACAGCTTAGGCAAATCCAGCTGGCTGTGAAACTGAGAAAAATTCTTTCAGCTTTTGATATATATATATATATATATATATACACATACATACATACACACACACACTGGAGAAAATATTTGCTTTTAAAAATGATATTCTTATGATAAGATGTCTAAAGATACTGGGTCATTTCTGAGTGTTATGTTTGTAATTACCAGCACTCACTGCCCATCTCCTACAGAAGTTACAGTCTGTTCTGCATTCCAGTTTATCCATTTATAAAAGAGGGAGAGTGGGAGCTGGTAGAAAGATTTAGGAAGGGATATCCAACCATGTCTAAGGAAGATCTTAAAATTCTGTTGACTTTGTTTTCCACTAGAGCTGTGTGAAAGTTAATATCTTTAGTCTACAGAGATTTATGCAAATTATTTTTAAAGTCCTGGTCATGTGAGGTCATATCCCTTGAGTGTCCTTAGAAATTCTGATTTGTATTGGCTGGAATTCCCAGAGCTAAATTAATCCAAAATGGCTGAAAGGTACCAAGGAGATTTTGTGTTCAGGAGATATATTTCTTAGAGGCAGGAAGATGAATTTGATAGGTATTTTTTAAATTACAAAAATTGTACTTTCTTGTTTTAAAATCAAACAATATAGAAGTTTATAAAGTAGTCAATAAAAACCTGAAGTTCCATACATCCACCACTAGAGTTAACCAGTACTAATAGTTTTTTTTTCCTTAACAAAAAATGGGATTAATCTGCCCTTATTGTTGTATAACTTGCTTTTATTTACTTTGGACTATGTCATTGACATCTTTCCAGACTTATGCATATAGATAATACGTTTTATATATATATATATATACACACACACACACACACATATATATATACATATATATATACACACACATACATATACACTTTTCTATAGAAGGATATTTAGATTATTTCTAATTTTGGACTATTACCAACTATAATAGATACTCTTTTTCTTATACCTTAATGCTTTTATGCTGCTATTTCTGAAGTCTTGGTACCAAAAATAAGGTTGTTGGGTTCATTTAACATCTTTACAGGTGATGTATGGAAGAACTTTACAAAACCTTCTCATTATAAGATCTTGATCTTCACATATCAGCTAATCCTGGGTTGGAGACCAAGTGTAGCTCAGCTAGACTTGGTCTTCAAAACAATGAGTGGTTATGTATTTATTTGTTGGATTTAATTGCCTGACAGTATACAGCCAACTTTGTGAACTAAGGCAGTGCATATCTGTGGAAAAGAAAACCACTGAATCACCTATCCAAGTTTAATTTGGCCTTATGAATATTTTCAAACATAATTCAAAAGGAAACTATAAATAATCTTCCTTGAGTATAATCTTTCTCTTAAGGAAGATAATACACACCTCACAGATTGGGTATGTTATTGCCTGCTGCCATACCTGATTTATATCAGGGCTGATCTGCATTTTCATACTCCGTAGAATATTTTGTGAGTTAATAAATTTGCATTGGCACATCTATATGCTATCACAGATAGTGGACACAAGGCAACTGAGCAAAAATAAACCACAGAGAAATTAGTGTTAAGATTTGAAGTAAAACAGTGTCACTGAGAACAAAATCTCTTCTGTTGTGCTTCTCACTATTTTCTGGGCTGATTCTGTTGCCCCCAGTCTATCCAAGAACAGAAAAATTACTTTTTGGCTTTTCCCTCCTTTGTTTTAGGCCAAAATGACTATATATTCTATTGCTTCATCTGCTGGTTTAATAAAAGGAGAATTGAAAAATCTTAGGGACAAGAGAATACCAACAGCAGCTATGATTTTGCCATTGGGGTTCTGAGAATTAGAAAGTTCCAAATTCCAATGAATCAGGGTACTTGGATAAAAACAAGTACTGATGACCTTTATGCCCTCCTTCAGTGAAATTGTTTCATCATGCTGATGATGTGATGTCCTTCTAAACTCCCAAGGATGCAAGCAACAGACACTCTTGAGGCCTGGGCACACTCAGAGAAATGTTTGGATGAACACAATATCTGTTTTTAATGTCTTCTAGTTGTTCCTTTTAGACCTTTTCAAAGAGCATATTTGCAGCACATGCACAATTAAGACTTTGAGTTTCTGTGGGGGAGAGTTATGAGCAAATTGTTTCCAGTGCTCCCTCTTACCACTCCATATCTTAGTCCCCAATTAAGCACTGGTCATGTCTCAACTGGGGCAGTCAAGGCCTCCAGAAATTTTATTACTGTGCTCAAATGTAGAAAATGCATCAGAAGGTCTAGAGTGACTCTTTTCTGATATGATATTTTTCATCCTGCACCACTTTCTACTTTCAGAGGGAATTAAGATACTTTCTTAATAGTAACCACTTTATTCTCACCATATCCTCAAGAGGAAGGAGCCAAATCTTTTGTCAGGACTCTTGCAATAGTTTTCAAACTTCTCTTACTGCCTTTATCTAGTCCTTTTGGATACTGAATGCTCCTTATACAGAACTACTTGGTCATATTACTCCCTTGCTTCTTTCCATGGCTCCCTTCTGCCCGTGGGATAGATTTCAAACTCTGGTTGTGTCAGGTGGGGCCTGCCATGATCTCAATCCTCTCCCAGCTTTTTCTTTCAACTCAGCCATAAAAAGAAACGAAATTGAGCTGTTTGTAATGAGGTGGATAGACCTAGAGTCTGTCGTACAGAGTGAAGTAAGTCAGAAAGAGAAAGACAAATACCATATGCTAACACATATCTATGGAATTTAAGGAAAAAAAATGTCATGAAGAACGTAGGGGTAAGACAGGAATAAAGACACAGACCTACTAGAGAATGGACTTGAGGATATGGGGAGGGGGAAGGTTAAGCTGTGACAAAGCGAGAGAGAGGCATGGACATATATACACTACCAAACGTAAGGTAGATAGCTAGTGGGAAGCAGCCGCATAGCATAGGGGGATCAGCTCGGTGCTTTGTGACCACCTAGAGGGGTGGGATAGGGAGGGTGGGAGGGAGACCCAAGAGGGAAGAGATATGGGAACATATGTATATGTATAACTGATTCACTTTGCTGTAAAGCAGAAACTAACACACCATTGTGAAGCAATTATACTCCAATAAAGATGTAAAGAAAAAAAAATACCCTTTTGCCTAACAAGCTCCGGTCATAAGAGATTGCTCTGCATTTCCCAGAATTCTCCAGGATTGTAACTTCTTCCACACAGCCTGTCCTAAACACTTCCATCTAGATTCCCTTTCTTTACCCTAAAACCCCACCCCAGGGGAATTGGTCACTCAGTCTTTTGTGCCCAGTTGTATCTATGAGTATTTTAATTGTAACAACTGTAACATCTCATTAACTATATTCGTTTAGGCATCTATTTTACATTTCTGGGCTGTTAAGTGCTTCACTGACAGAAATAAGGTTCTTCATTTTTATATTGCCATGTCTAGTCTATAGTAGGCGATGACTAATTGGTCAAATAATTAATGAATAAATATTAATATCTCCATTGCAACCAAAGGGAAATCAGACCTAATCAGAGTTATAAATAGGCTTTTGTATATGTGTGCCTGTCTTTTTCTTTTGTCTTATTCCAAAAAGGATTTAAGACAATTAAAAAATTATGCACACTCTAACAGGATGGTAAATAAACAATGGTGACATTA
This sequence comes from Globicephala melas, assembly GCF_963455315.2. Classification (NCBI taxonomy): domain Eukaryota; kingdom Metazoa; phylum Chordata; class Mammalia; order Artiodactyla; family Delphinidae; genus Globicephala; species Globicephala melas. Next base: position 95,786,770 of record NC_083315.2, read on the forward strand.
GGATAAAATAAATTAAGAGGAATTGTAGAGTCATGTTTAGAACTTTGAGTCCATTGTGGTTTTAGCCACAAGCAAATGTACCCTTAGTTATGCTGTTAGGAAGAGCAAAAAGTAGACTAGAAATTCTTCAAAGAGTAATCTGGGACTTACTAAAGGAGTTGTGGGTTTAAAAAGGAAGATGGGCATAGGAATTAGAATATTTTGAAAGGAAATGTCAACTAGTGAAACTAAGTATATTATACTCTTGAAGTTACATTCATAATACCAAATTTATCTAAGTTTCAGAATATATACATCTTAGAATAATGGCATCTCACTGTTATTGCTGAAGGGCTGAGAATATACATGCATTATCCTTGGATATTAAACTTCAATTCTTTATAAGGGGTTCTCAGGAATCTTTAGCTTAAGATTTTGAAACATATTCTGGAGGCTTGCCATTAAATATGGCATGAAAGACAAACTAGACATATATTAATTCAAGGAAATAAATTTTTTCTTTGACTAGGGGAAAAAACAATAAAAATTTGATTTGCTTTTCCTTGAAACACAATTTTAGCTAGTTATCCATGCTGTTTCTTTGTTGCATTTGTAAGACATTTAGGACCTTAAAATCTGAAAAGTTCAGAGAAGCTGAGAGAAAAGAAACTAGAATTTGAAGAGAGATCTAAGAATGAAAGCCAAGAGATCATTATAAAACACAGAGGTATTTTATAATAAAAAAATTTGTTATAACGACAACTCCAAATGATAGAATTTGTCCTACCATCAATTCTAAATAATTATATTTCAATCACATGGAGAAGATTGAGCATCTGGATTTAATGCACAAAGCTTAGAAAAAAAGTAAAATATTTAAATTCTAGGTATAACCATTAATCACATTCCACACACTTAGCTAAGTTGCCGTAAGTTCAAGAGTAGTTAAAATTTATCATGATCGTGATTATCTGATTTGCATATACCCTTATTAAAGTACTATTATTGTGATTGACTCTCAGGTAGAAGAAAGATACATATATTATGGGGGTATGATAGCTGCTTTCAGAAGAGATGATCACATTTATTCAGTTCGTGCAGTTCAGAATTGAAGGGAGGCACAAAATTAAGTGACACTCTTATAAAAACCTCTAATTAGATTTAAGGTAAATATTTAGTATGTTAAGGACCCTTGTTCCCTTGGAAGTAGCACTAAACCTGTTTCTTTGTTGAGAGTTAAGGCTGATGTTCAAATATATATTCAAATTTCAGCTTAAATAGTGAAAATCTTTGATGAGATCTGTTCATCAGGCAATCATCAGGGTTTCTGTCTTTCAAGAAAAATGTATTTTCTCTTTTCACATTTTGAGTTATAGAACTTTCATATTCACTCAGCTGTGGGAAAAGAAAATGGGAAACATATGATCAATTTATTTCCAATTTATTTCAACATTGTGAGCAAAAGAAGGTTTTTAATTAGGAGTTTTCAAGGAAATCCCACCCACAAAATTTTTTGGTAGGTAATAAAGCTGAGATTTCCTCCAGTGAATGCTAGCAAGGCTGTCAGCTGCCAGGTGTGGATTATAACCTACCTTCTTTCTCCCTGTATCTTCTTTTACTTGTCATCTCTCTTTACATGTTCAATTGTAGAAATGAGGAGGAGAGATGAATTTGGTAGAGGCGGGGGCCTGGAGATGGGAAAGAGGAAGTCAATCCCCCACTGAATTCTTTGGATTAATTTTCAGCACAATAGAGAGTGTTAGAGGCAGTAGATCAAGTGCCTATTTAGTAGAGATTTTCTAAGACTCTGGTCTCCGGGACAGCTTTAGGAGGCCAAGCAACCAAGTTTAGAATGCAGTTGTGGAGAAGACCCTTTCCTCTGCCTGTGCAAGATACCCATCATCTCCCACAGGATGAGATGATTCTGGGTGAAACCAGAAACAATCCACTAGCCATGGCCATTGGCTTGCTCATGTTGGATGGTAGAGGTGGTGAAGCTTCCCTGAAAGTTTTTGAAAGCAGCACATGTGGACCAGTGGGAGCACAGCAACCTCCAAGAGATGGTGCCAGTACAGCAGGCTGACTAGGGCTCAAAGAGAGCCTTGGAAGGCAGCATTTTCTAGAAATCACTGTGAGATACTTGAGTAGGAGTTTTAATGGGTGCGGGAGATTAAGGCCTTTTTATCATATGGGTGTATGCTTTTGACCCAGTCATACCTTTGAGCTACAAAAGTACAAGGCATATTTTTTCCTTCCTATTAAAATATTATTGAATATTTAATACATGCAAAAGTATGTGTGTGTGAGTGCATATGCTTGATTCTCATTATTCAAAGCTTCCATATTTGAAAATTTACCTAGTTGCTAAAACTTGTTTGTAACCTCAAAATCAATACTAGTGGTGTTTTCTTTGTCATTTGCAAACATGTGCAGAGCTGTGAAAAATTTGAGTCACCTGACATGCATGTTCCCAGCTGAGATCCAACAAGGCGATGCTCTGCCTCCTTGTTCCAGCTCTCATAATATTTACAAGTGTCCTTTATGCAGTCTATTTAGTGCCATGTCTTTCACATTTTTGTGTTTTCTGTCTGTGACTTTACTGTTTAAAATGGGCCCAAGTGTAGTACTGAAGTGCTGTCTTGTGTTCCTAATTGCAAGAAGGTTGTGATGTGCCTTACACAGAAAATAGGTGCGTTAGATAAGATTTGTTCAGGCATGGATCATAACACTGCTGGCCATGAGTTCAATGTTATTGAATCGACAATATATATTAAATAAGAGGTCTTTAAACATAAACACATAAAACGAGATTATATATTGATGGGTTGGTTAAAATGTGCTTAGAGGCTTGCAGGAACTTAACTCTGTGTTTCCCCTAGAACCAATGGTTCAGTATTTGCTAATTCAGCATTTGCAGTGACTTTATTGCACATAGCTGTCAAGTGGATCCGTTTCTGGCACTCTGTTTTGTTTCATTGGTCCATTTGTCTTTCTCTGAGCCAATTCTGTGCTATATTAGTTGTTATTGCTAGAGCAGTCTGATTGGACTAGGCTATGCTAGTGGCAACTCTGAAAACAATGATTTAGCGCCACAAAAAGTATAGTTGTCTCTTATGAAAAATCTGTTGCAGGTTTGCAAAACTAACCAGAGAAGCTGTCTTTAATGAAATGGCTCAATGTTGTATCTTCATATCAACTCATGATTCCATGCTTAATATGGCAGAAGATAGCTTTGGAGTGTTTAAGATGGCAACTAAATACTTCTGCCTAGAAATGTCACGTGTCATTTTGACTTTTATTAGTCAAAGCAAGATTTATAGCCAACTCTAATAGTAAGGAAGCATAGTGAATTTGAATAATTGATTTTATGATGTTGAAACAACCATTCATTACTTGAGTAAATTCAAATTGGTCATGATGTATGTATTATGTTTTTTGTACTTAACATTTTGTTGAGTTACTTTTGCATTCATGTCATAATTGAATTGGCTTATAATTTTCTTTTTACACTTTTCCTGTTTATCTGGTTTTGATATCAAAGATATACTGGCAAACTAAAATAATTTGGGAAATGTGCCCTCTTTTCCTGTTTTATGGAAGAGTTGGTAAAAGCTTAAAATGATCTGTTCCTTGAATATTTTGCAGAGTATTTCCATAAAATAATCTAGGCCTAATGTTTTATCTTGAGAAGATGTTCAATTGTTCATGTGATAATTGAGCTTCTATTTCTTCTAGAGTCAGTTTCTTTGAAGTATATTTTTGTAGGCGTATGTTTATGTTGTTTAATTTTTTATATTTAACGGCACAAACTAGTTTGTATTATTCTATTATTTATCTAATGTCTGCTGAATCACTCAGTGTGTCTTCTGTTTCATCCATATTATTATCTGTGCTTCTCTTTTCATATCTCTTGCTAAAGGTTTGTCAGTTTTGTCTTTCAAAAAGCCAGTGGTTAAATTCTTTGATATTCTCTATTATATCTTTACTTTTTATTTTATGAATTTTGGTTCTTATCTTAAAATATTTTAAAGTTATTAGATCCATAAATATTTAGAATTTTATTATCTTCCTAGTAAAGGAAGCTTTACATTGTTATATAGTGACTCTCTTCATTACATATTAGCAAGGCTTTTTTCCTTAAAGTTTATTTCATTTTATAATAATACAGCTGCACAATTGCCTTTTGGTTAGTTTTTTCTTGGGATTATTTCCATCACTTACATTTCAGTATTTCTGTATCCATATGTTTTATCATAAGTCTTACAAGTTTTATAACTGTACTCTGACAATTTTATTCTTTTAATTGAAGAACATAGTTTACTTAGTATGATTAATGATTTATATGGATTAATTTTTACACTTTATTTTGTATTTTTCTCACTTTTTTATACTTCTTCTGTAGTCTCTTAGACTCCTGGATTGAATTTGTTCTCATTTATGTTTGCCTTTCTACAAGGATGTTTGGATGTTATGTACTCTATATATAGTCTTTTAGGAGTTATTCTAGAAATCAAAACAACATACTTAGTACAATCTAAACTAATATCTTTGCCCTGCTCCCAAACAGAAAAAGCAATTTACTGTTATCTCTAATCACCCTCCTGACTTACTTTATGTACTATACTGTATTTTAGTATTTCAGTTGTCTCTTTATTAAACAAATTAGACATTATGCATATTTTATTCACTTATTTTTGTTAATATTTATTAACATGTTTACAATTTTCTTTCAATTCTCATTAGTTCTTGCATTTCATGCCATTCTTCTTACTGAAGGAGAGCTTTTAGAAATGTTCTTTAATGAGTATGCAGGGAAAAGCAGATAAAGACAAGTATTCTTTGTAATAAATAATCCAGTCAGGATAAAAAAAAGTCTTTATTGAGAACATATTAGTGCTAAATTCTCTTAGTGTTTGTTTGAAAGAAATATTTCTATTTCACTCTCATTTTTAAAGGAAGTTTCACTGGATATAGAACTGTAGGTTGTTAGATTTTTCTCTGAGTCCTTTAAAGATGTTATTCCATTATATTTTTCCTCTGCTCCCCTTTTTAATTTAACAAAAAAGGTATCCATCTTGTAATTCATTCATTTGTAGTCTCCCTGGTTGCTTTTAGGATTTTAAATTTATCTTTGGTCCAGCAATTCCAAAACAATTGGTCTAGGTATGCATTTCTTTTATTATGTCCTGGTTGTTATTCACAATACTATTTCAAAGCAAGGATTCTTTTTTTTTTTTTAACATCTTTATTGGAGTATAATTGCTTTACAGTGGTGTGTTAGTTTGTGCTTTATAACAAAGTGAATCAGCTCTACATATACATATATCCCCATATCTCCTCCCTCTTGCATCTCCCTCCAACCCTTCCTATCCCACCCCTCTAGGTGGTCACAAAGCACCGAGCTCATCTCCCTGTGCTATGCAGCTGCTTCCCACTAGCTAGCTATTTTACATTTGGTAGTGTATATATGTCCATGCCACTCTCTCACTTCGTCCCAGCTTCCCATTCCCCATCCCCATGTCCTCAAGTCCATTCTCTATGTCTGTATCTTTATTCCTGTCCTTCCCCTATGTTCTTCTGAACATTTTTTTTTTTTAGATTCCATATATATGTGTTAGCATACAGTATTTGTTTTTCTCTTTCTGACTTACTTCACTCTGTATGACAGACTCTAGGTCCATCCACCTCACTACAAATAACTCAATTTCATTTCTTTTTAAGGCTGAGTAATATTCCATTGTATATATGTACCACATCTTCTTTATTCATTCATCTGTCAACGGACACTTAGGTTGCTTCCATATCCTGGCTATTGTAAAAGGGCTGCAATGAAAACTGTGGTACATGACTCTTTGAATTATGGTTTTCTCAGAACATATGCCCAGTGGTGGGATTGCTGGGTTGTATGGTATTTCTATTTTTAGTATTTTAAGGAATCTCCATACTGTTCTCCATAGTGGCTGTATCAATTTACATTCCCACCAACAATGCAGGAGGGTTTCCTTTTCTCCACACCCTCTCCAGCATTTATTGTTTGTAGACTTTTTGTTGGTGGCCATTCTGACTAGTTGAGGTGATACCTCATTGTAGTTTTGATTTTATTTTCTCTAATGATTAGTGATGTTGAGCATCTTTCATGTGTTTGTTGGCCATCTGTATATCTTCTTTAGAGAAATGTCTATTTAGGACTTCTGCCCAATTTTGGATTGGGTTATTTGTTTTTTTGATATTGAGCTGCATGAGCTGCCTGTATATTTTGGAGATTAATCCTTTGTCAGTTGCTTCATTTGCAAATATTTTCTCCCATTCTGAGGGTTGCCTTTTCATATTCTTTATGGTTTCCTTTGCTGTGCAAAAGCTTTTAAGTTTCATGAGGTCCCTTTTGTTTATTTTTGTTTTTATTTCCATTTATCTAGGAGATGGGTCAAAAAGGATCTTGCTGTGATTTATGTCGTAGAGTGTTCTGCCTATGTTTTCCTCTAAGAGTTTTATAGTGTCTGAGCTTACATTTAGGTCTTTTATCCATTTTGAGTTTATTTTTGTGTATGGTGTTACGGAGAGTTCTAATTTCATTCTTTTATGTGTAGCTGTCCAGTTTTCCCAGCACCACTATTGAAGAGGCTGTCTCTTCTCCATTGCATATTCTTGCCTCCTTTTTGAAAAATAAGGTGACCATATATGCGTGGGTTTATATCTGGGCTTTCTTTCCTGTTCCACTGATCTATATTTCTGCTTTTGTGCCAGTACCATACTGTCTTGATTACTGTAGCTTTGTAGTAGAGTCTGAAATCTGGGAGCCTTTTTCCTCCAGCTCCGTTTTTCTTTCTGAAGATTGCTTTGACTATTCAGGGTCTTTGTGTTTCCATACGAATTCTGAATTTTTTTTTCTAGTTCTGTGAAAAATGCCATTGGTAGTTTGCTAGGGATTACATTGAATCTGTAGAATGCTTTGGGTAGTATAGTCATTTTCACAATGTTGATTCTTCCAATTGAAGAACACGGTATATTTCTCCATCTGTTTGTATCATCTTTAATTTCCTTCATCAGTGTTTTATAGTTTTCTGCATACAGGTCTTTTGTCTCCTTATGTAGGTTTATTCCTAGGTAGTTTATTCTTTTTTTTGCAGTGGTAAATGGGAGTGTTTCCTTAATTTCTCTTTCAGATGTTTCATCATTAGTATATAAGAATGCAAGAGATTTCTGTGCATTAATTTTGTATCCTGCTACTTTACCAAATTCATTGTTTAGCTCTAGTAGTTCTGTGGTAGCATCTTTAGGATTCTCTATGTATAGAATCATGTCATCTGCAAACAGTGACAGCTTTACTTCTTTTCCAGTTTGGATTCCTTTTATTTCATTTTCTTCTCTGGTTGGTGTGGCTAAAACTTCCAAAACTATGTTGAATAATAGTGGTGAGAGTGGGCAACCTTGTCTTGTTCCTGATCTTAGTGGGAATGGTTTCAGTTTTTCACTATTGAGGATGATGTTGGCTGTGGGTTTGTCATATATGGCCTTTATTATGTTGAGGAAAGTTCCCTCTATGCCTACTTTCTGGAGGATTTTTATAATAAATGGGTGTTGAATTTTGTCAAAAGCTTTTTCTGCATCTGTTGAGATGATGATATGGTTTTTATCCTTCAGTTTATTAATATGGTTTATCACATTGATTGATTTGCATATACTGAAGAATCCTTGCATTCCTGGGATAAACCCCACTTGATCATGGTGTATGATTCTTTTAATGTGCTGTTGGATTCTGTTTGCTAGTATTTTGTTGAGGATTTTTGCATCTATGTTCATCAGTGATATTGGCCTATAGTTTTCTTTCTTTGTGAAATCTTTGTCTGGTTTTGGTATCAGGGTGATGGTGACCTTGTAGAATTAGTTTGGGAGTGTTTCTCCCTCTGCTATATTTTGGAAGAGTTTGAGAAGGATAAGTGTTAGCTCTTCTCTAATTGTTTGGTAGAATTCACCTGTGAAACCGTCTCGTCCTGGGCTTTTGTGTGTTCGAAGATTTTTAATCACATTCTCAATTTCAGTGCTTGTGGTTGGTCTGTTTATATTTTCTGTTTCTTCCTGGTTCAGTCTTGGAAGGTTGTGCTTTTGTACGAATTTGTCCATTTCTTCCAGATTGTGCATTTTATTGGCATATTGTTGCTTGTTGTAATCTTTCATAATCCTTTGTATTTCTGCAGTGTCAGTGGGTACTTCTCCTTTTTCATTTTTAATTCTATTGATTTCAGTCTTCTCCCTTTTTTTCTTGATGAGTTTGGCTAATGGTTTATCTGTTTTTCTTCTCAAAGAACCAGCCTCAGTTTTATTGATCTTTGCTATTGTTTCCTTCATTTCTTTTTCATTTATTTCTGATCTGATTTTTATGATTTCTTTCCTTCTGCTAACTTTGTGGGTTTTTTGTTCTTCTTTCTCTAATTGCTTTAGGTGTAAAGTTAGGTTGTTTATTTGGAATGTGTCTTGCTTGTTGAGGTAGGATTGTATTGCTATAAACTTCCCTCTCAGAACTGCTTTTGCTGCATCCCCTAGGTTCAGGTTGTCATGTTTTCATTGTCATTTGTTTCTAGGTATTTTTTGATTTCCTCTTTGATTTCTTCAGTGATCTCTTGGTTATTGACTATTGTATTGTTTAGCCTCCATGTGTTTGTATTTTTTACAGATTTTTTCCTGTAATTGATATCTAGTCTCATAGCCTCGGGGTCAGAAAAGTTACTTGATATGATTTCAATATTCTTAAATTTACCAAGGCTTGATTTGTGACCCAAGATATTGTCTCTCCTGGAGAATGTTCCATGAGCACTTGAGAAGAAAGTGTATTCTGTTGGTTTTGGGTGGAATGTCTTATAAATATAAATTAAGTCCATCTTGTTTAATGTATCATTTAAAGCTTGTGTACCTTATTTATTTTCATTTTGGATGATCTGTCCATTGGTGAAAGTGCGGTGTTAAAAGTCCCGTACTATGATTGTGTTACTGTCGATTTCCCCTTTTATGGCTGATAGTATTTGCCTTATGTATTGAGGTGCTCTTATGTTGGGTGCATCAATATTTACAATTGTTATGTCTTCTTGGATCGATCCCTTGATCATTATGTAGTGTCCTTCTTTGTCTCTTATAATAGTGTTTATTTTAAAGTCTATTTTGTTTGATGTGAGACTTGCTACTCCAGCTTTCTTTTGATTTCCATTTGCATGGAATATCTTTTTCCATCCCCTCACTTTCAGTCTGTGTGTGTCCCTAGGTCTGAAGTGGGTCTCTTGTAGACAGCATATATACGGGTCTTGTTTTTGTATCCATTCAGCCAGTCTGTGTCTTTTGGTGGGAGCTTTTAATCCATTTACATTTAAGGTAGTTATCAATATGTATGTTCCCATTACCATTTTCTTAATTGTTTTGGGTTTATTATTGTAGGTCTTTTCCTTCTCTTGTGTTTCCTGCCTAGAGAAGTTCCTTTAGCATTTGTTGTAAAGCTGGTTTGGTGGTGCTGAATTCTCTCAGGTTTTGTTTGTCTGTAAAGTTTTTAATTTCTCCATCGAATCTGAATGAGATCCTTGCTGGGTAGAGTAACCTTGGTTGTAGGTTTTTCCCTTTCATCACTTTAAACATGTCCTGCCACTGCCTTCTGGCTTGCAGTTTCTGCTGAAATATCAGCTGTTAACCTTATGGGGATTCCCTTGTATGTTATTTTTCCCTTGCTGCTTTTAATATTTTTTCTTTGTATTTAACTTTTGGTAGTTTGATTAATATGTGTCTTGGCATGTTTCTCCTTGGATTTATCTGTATGGGACTCTGCACTTTCTGGACTTGATTGACTATTTCCTTTCCCATATTAGGGAAGTTTTCAACTATAATCTCTTCAAATATTTTCTCATTCCCTTTTTCTCTTCTTCTTCTGGGACTCCTATAATTCGAATGTTGGTGTGTTTAATGTTGTCCCAGAGGTCTCTGATACTGTCCGCAATTATTTTCATTCGATTTTCTTTATTCTGCTCTGCAGTAGTTATTTCTACTATTTTGTCTTCCAGGTCACTTCTCCGTTCTTCTGCCTCAGTTATTCTGCTATTGATGCTTTCTAGAGAATTATAAATTTCATGTATTGTATTGTTCGTCATTGTTTGTTTGCTCTTTAGTTCTTCTAGGTCCTTGTTAAATGTTTCTTGTATTTTTTCCATTCAATTTCCAAGATTTTTGCATCATCTTTACTATCATTACTCCGAGTTCTTTTTCAGGTAGACTGCCGTTTTCCTCTTTATTTATTTGGTCTCTTGTGTTTTTACCTTGCTCCTTCATCTGCTGTGTGTTTCTCTGTTTTCTCATTTTGCTTAAATTACTGTGTCTGGGGTCTCCTTTTCACAGGCTGCAAGTTCGTAGTTTCCGTTGTTTTTGGTGTCTGCCCCCAGTTGCTAAGTTTGGTCCGGTGAGCTGTGTAGGCTTCCTGGTGGAGGGGACTGGTGCCTGTGTTCTGCCGGGTGAGGCTGGAGCTTGATTTTCTGGTCGGCAGGACCGTGTCTGGTGGTGTGTTCTGGGGTGTCTGTGACCTTATTATGATTTTAGGCAGCCTCTCTGCTGAAGGCTGGGGTTTTGTTCCTGTCTTGCTAGTTGTTTGGCATAGGGTGTCCAGCACTGGAGCTTGCTGGTCGTTGAGTGGAGCCGGGTCTTAGCGTCGAGATGGATATCTCTGGGAGAGCTTTTGCTTTTTCATATTATGTTGAGCCTGAAGGTCTCTGGTTGACCAATGTCCTGAACTCAGCTCTCCCACCTCAGAGGCACAGGCCTGACACCCAGCCGGAGCATGAAGACCCTGTCATCCACACTGCTCAGAAGAAAAGGGAGATAAGAAGAAAGAAGGAAAATATAAATAAATAAAATAAATAAAAGTTACTAAAATAAAAAAAATTATTAAAAATAAAAAATTAAAAGTAATAAAAGAAAAGAAAGAAAGAAAGAAGAGAGCAACCAACCCAAAAAACAAATCCACCAATGATAACAATTGCTAAAAAGTATACTAAAAAATGCCAAAAAAACAGAAAACGGACAGACAGAACCCTAGGACAAATGGTAAAAGCAAAACTATACAGACAAAATCACACAAAGAAGCATAAACATACACACAAAAAGAAAAAGGAAAAAAGATATATATATATATATATATATATCTTTATATAAAAAAAAAAGCAAGAGAGCAACCAAATCAATAAACAAATCTACCAATGATAATAAACTATAATTACTAAACTAAGATAAACATAAGACCAGGAACAAATTAGATGCAGAATGCAAAACCCTAGTCTCCCATTGCTTCCAAAGTCCAACACCTCAATTTTGGGATGATTCATTGTCTATTCAGGTTTTCCAAAGAGGCAGGGTACATCAAGTTGACTGTGTATATTTAATCAGCTGCTCCTGAGGCTGCTGGGAGAGATTTCCCTTTCTCTTCTTTGTTCGCACAGCTCCCGGGGTTCAGCTTTGGATTTGGCCCTGCCTCTGCGTGTATGTTGCAGATGAGGGCATCTGTTTCCTGCCCAAACAGGATGGGGTTAAAGTAGCAGCTGATTCAGGGACTCTGGCTCACTCAGGCCGGGGGTGGGGGTGGGGTGGGGGGGGGCGGGGGGGGTATGGAATGTGGGGAGCCTGCAGCAGCAGAGGCCAGCATTACTTCGCAACAGCCTGAGGTGCGCAGTTTGTTCTCCCAGGGAAGTTGTCCCTGGATCACGGGACCCTGGCAGTGGTGGGATGCACAGGCTCCCAGGACAGGAGGTGTGGATAGTGACGTGTGCTTGCACAGATGCTTCTTAGTGGCTGCAGCAGCAGCCTTAGCATTTCATGCCCATCTCTGGTGTCCATGCTGATAGCCGCAGCTCTCTCCCAGTCTGTGGAGCTCATTTAGGCAGTGCTCTGAATCCCCTTTCCTCACGCACCCTGAAACAGTGGTGTCTTGCCTCTTAGGCAGGTCCAGACTTTTTCCCGGACTCCCTCACAGCTAGCTGTGGCGCACCAGCCCCCTTCAGGCTGTGTTCACACAGCCAACCCCAGTCCTCTCCGTGGGATCTGACCTCCGAAGCCCGAGCCTCAGCTCCCAGTCCCCACCCCACCCAGCAGGTGAGCAGACAAGCCTCTCGGGCTGGTGAGTGCTGGTCGGCACTGATCCTCTGTGTGGGAATCTCTCCGCTTTGCCCTCTGCACTCCTATTGCTGCTCTCTCCTCTGAGGCTCTGAAGCTTCCTCCCTACCACCCTCCGTCTCTGCCAATGAAGACACTAGGCTTCCTAGTGTGTGGAAACTTTTCCTCCTTCACAGCTCCCTCCCAGAGGTGCAGGTCCTGTCCCTATTCTTTTGTCTCTGTTTATTCTTTTTTCTTTTGCCCTACCCAGGTATGTGGGGAGTTTCTTGCCTTTTGGGAAGCCTGAGTTCTTCTGCCAGCGTTCAGTAGGTGTTCTGTAGGAGTTGTTCCACGTGTAGATGTATTTCTGATGTATTTGTGGGGAGGAAGTTGATCTGCACGTCTTAGTCCTCCGCCATCTTGAAGGTCTTGAGGATTCTTGTTATTCATCAGCTTTGAGGAAGTCTCATGAAGTTCTCAGTAAATACAGTACTTTCCCATTGCAAAAAATTTCCTTCTCTAACATGAATTAAACATCTGTTAGACCTTCTCACTGTATCCTTTAGAAGTTCTTTTTCTTCTCTCTCTTTTGTTTTCCTTTTCCTTTCTGTACTTTATAGTGTCTAGTTTCTTCATTTTTATATTCTAGTTCTCTACTTCTCTCTTCAGCTATATCTAAGCTACTGATTCATTTATTTATTGAGCTTTTAAAATTTTTCAATTGATTTAGTCTTCTTTTTCTATTTAGTTCTTTTCCAAATATCATTTTTGATAGTTTAAATTATTTTTTACTTTCATACTTTCAATTATTTTTTACTTAAAATATATTAATTATACTTAAAATATATTAGTTATATTAATAATTCTAAAATCTTTTTTTGTTATTTTTATGCTGTTTTGTTTTTTCTGAAGCCTCTTGACCAAGGCATATGAAATTCTCTGTATTTTATTATTGTTAGTTCATACTAATTATCAATGATAATTGATCTCTGAGTTGAAGATGAATGTCTCCAAAGAGGATTTATGTTTACTTTTTCTGAAAGCAGACACTGAGATGAAATTTGGAGTGCAAGACATTTAGAAAAGATTAAGTAGCCCTGGACAGAGAGAGAAGTCAAACTTTAATGTAGGACCGGCAAAGCTTTGGCCAATCCGGTGGAGAGCTTTGGAGAAAACATCATTCATCAGGGTTGTCTTGCAATGGGTTGGAAAGGCTAGACTTTTATACTTTTACTTCACTCAGTCACCAAAGATGGTCTGCTCCTCAGGTGAGGTGGCCCTCTGTAGCTGAGGCATATCCTAGTGATTGTCTGCTGGCACAGTATCTGCAGTTGTGCAGCAGCAAGTCTTACCTTCAGTGGGGATCTGAGCAGTATTTCTCTGTGTCTATCACATTGGGGAAACAAACATGGGAGTTACTGAGACAACTCGGAAGCATTGTGTGTATTTTAGGTGAGAAGAGGGTTAAAGATCAACCCCCTGGCATTAATGGGCTGACACAGGAAGAAGATTAAGTTAAGATGGTTGAGAAGGAAGGACTTGAAGAAAGAGGGTCCTTACCCTGAGTATTTGTAATGAAAATAAAAAGTGTGAGAATAACTAAACATGCATTATCAACTGGAAACTGCATTCTGTTTAGCATAGGATTAGCTTAATCATGAATACAGGTGTGCAAACCATAAGTACTCTATATCATCTACTGTTTCTACTTCTTTAAAAATCAGCAAAATGCTTAACTCAGCGGACATAAAGAACATGTCTCCATTCTGGTATTTAGTTCTGTTTTTCTGTCCTGACTTCTTTCTCTGTATAGGATTCCATTTTTTTTTCCTATGCTGTCTTATAAAAATAATTTCCTTGAATCATGGCTTTCAATCCTAATTAAGAAATTTCTTAATTTTATAGTTGGGAATTTCTCGAAGTTCAGACTTTATTAAAGTCTAAATTAACTGCATTCCCAAAGTTTTGCTTCCTTCTAATACATTCTGTAAAATGCCTATCACCAACTTATTATTGTCCTTGGAATGGCTTCTCTGTATTTGTGAGTTTCTTGAAGTCTGTTTTGTGTCTCTGATCTGATGCTCAGTGCTCTGTGACTGGTGTTTTTCTCTGTTCACCTGCAGTACTCTGTTCTCACTTTTCATTGGAAAACCAACCTATTGAATAATCTGTGCTGAAAAGGAATTTCCCTATCTAAAGATATAGACCCTGTGATACTGTTTAACACTCTTAAATATCTTTCATGGCCACAGACACACAAAGTGTTATAGTTCCATTTCAAATGCACTATCATATAAACTACATAAGACCTATGGTGCAGATGCGTTGCCAGTTCTTTGATTTAGGTCATTGGTGTTATTTTAGAAAGTAGCCATTGAAATTCAAAATAACTGCCAGGCCTTTTGAGGAAAGTGGCCTGCAATCTTTCTTTCTTCCTGACACTGCTATGTGCATCAAGTTAGATCATCTCAGCTAGCTTGGTCACAAATCTTTGACCAGGGTGTAGTGCCAAATGCAAACATTTATAGCCTGGGTGTAAGCAAGACAATAACCTACCTGCCATTGTGGATGGTGAAAGACTGACTGTGATGGTTAATTTTATGGGTCAACTTGACTGAATCATGGGCTGCCCAGATATTTAGCTAAACATTATTTCTGTGCCTGTGAGGGTTTACTAGATGAGATTAGCATTTGAATTGGTAGACTGAGTAAAGCAGATTGCTCTTCCCACTGTGGGTGGGCATCCTCCAATCCTTTGAGGGCTTGAATAGAACAAAAAGGCAGAGGAAAGGAGAACTTGCTCTCTCTGCCTGGTTGTTTGAGCCGGAACATCCATCTTCTGTCCTTGGATTGGGACTTAGACCATTGGCCCTCTCATTCTCAGAATTATATCACTGGTTCTCCTGGGTCTCCAGATTGCAGATGGCAGGTCCTGGGACTTCTCAGCCTTCGTAATCACTTGAGCAAATTCCTTATAATAAATCTCTTTATATCTGCATCTGTATATTATGTATACACATATAGATGCAGATATAAAGAGATTTATTATATTATTATAATATATCCTATTGGTTCTGTTTCTCTGGAAACTAATACTGACTAATACACTGACATAATCAAACCTCTTGTCTTGGGCAGAATGGAAGTCAGATATATAAGAGCATATGGACCACCAGAGCTGATAATTGTCAAGCAGTGTCCCCACTGTGTCAGTGTTGCTTATCCTACTTAGAGACCACCAATCAATCAAATGTTAGAATGACAAGGGCCTCAAGATCTAGAGAAAAAACTATAAGTGGATGAATTCTCATGCTGATTCTATTATTTTTTAAAATTTATTTTATTGAAGTATAGTTGATTTACAGTGTATTAATTTCTACTGTACAGCAAAGTGATTCAGATATATATATATATATACACATTCTTTTTCATATTCTTTTCCATTACGGTTTATCACAGGATATTGACTATAGTTCCCTGTGCTATACAGTAGGACCTTATTGTTTATCCATTCATTTATAATAGTTTGCATCTGCTAACCCCAAACTTCCAATCCATTCCTCCCTCATCTCTCTTCCCCTTTGGCAATCACAAGCCTGTTCCGTATGTCTGTGAGTCTGTTTCTGTTTCATAGATAAGTTCATTGGTGTCATATTTTAGATTCCACATATAAGTGATATCATATGGTATTTGTCTTTCTCTTTCTGACTTACTTCACTTAGTATGATAACCTCTAGGTCCATCCATGTTGCTGCAAATGGCATTATTTCATTCTTTTTTATGGCCGAATAGTATTCCATTATACATATGTACCACATCTTCTTTATCCATTCATCTGTTGATGGGCATTTGGGTTGTTTCCATGTCTTGGCTATTATAAATAGTGCTGCAGTGAACATTAGGGTGCATGTATCTTTTTGATTTATAGTTTTCTCTGGATATATGCCCAGAAGCAGGATTGCAAGATCATATGACAACTCTGTTTTTAGCTTTTTGAGGAACCTCCATACTGTTTTCTATAGTGGCTGCACCAATTTATATTCCCACCGACAGTGTAGGAAGGTTCCCTTTTCTCCACACCCTCTGCAGCATTTATTATGGACTTTTTAATGATGGCCGTTCTGACTGGTGTGAGGTGGTACCTTATTGTAGTTTTGATTTGTATTCTCTAATAATTAGTGAGGTTGAGCACCTTTCATGTACCTTATGCCAATTCTATTATTGACTTGCTGTGGGTTTGAGGAGCAGAAATAGAATGAAGAAAAAAATTAGTAGGTCAATAACAGTAGGACAAATGCTAGCTGGAACCTGCAAAGTTCTGTGAAAACTTTGTACTATACTCTAAACTTTTTTCAACACTGTGAAAAAAAGTGTTGTTTTATAATGACTGTGATTTGTGAAAATGTCCTAACCTCCCTAATTCTCTTCCTATAGATGGGTAGGTTGAGAATAATGGGCTCCTTTTCTAACATTTGATTGCTGACCTGTAACCACTGGTTGATAGGCCACCCTGACCCAGTGGTAACATTACTGGGTACCCAATCCTTTCAAACTCACCTCCTCTTCATCCTTGTCATTCCTTTCTCCACACTAACGTCCTTTTCTCATGTCACTGTGATAACATGCCAGTCAAAGTTAGAGCATGATTTTAGACTACAAGGCGTTTTGAGTTTCTTACCAAAAATCATGGAAAAGTGAGGCATTATCATCAACAAAGAATTTTTATTTTTTCGTACTGATAGGAACAGCAAAAGACAAGAACATAAGCTAATTTCACCCTTAATGTTTTGGTGTACTGTAAGTCCACTACATACGAACCTTCAAGGTGAGAACTTTCAAAGTGTGAACATGCATCTGGTTCCAGCAAGGAACCAGAACCTGTGCCATCAATGTCAGGCGTGAGTGAAATTGCAGCTCGCCCTCTGTCTCCTACTGCTGAGGATCCCTCAGCTCTACCATCTCCCACCTCCTCCTCTCCTCCAGTCAGTAACTCTTCTTGCCTGTTCACTAGATGCCAGCCCCTGTATGCCAGCTTTTTTACTGGACTACTGTACTATTCATGGTACTGTACTGTAAGATTAAAAATGTTTTCATTATTTTTTGTTTGTTTTTTATGTATTATTTGTGTGAAAAGTATTATAAACCTATTAGAGTATAGTACTACATAGCCGATTATGTTAGTTGGGTACCTAGACTAACTTCGTTGGACTCACAAACAAATTGGACTTGTGGGGCTTCCCTGGTGGCACAGTGGTTGAGAGTCCGCCTGCCGATGCAGGGGACACAGGTTCGTGCCCCGGTCCGGGAAGATCCCACATGCCGCTGAGCGGCTGGGTCCGTGAGCCATGGCCGCTGAGCCTGCGCGTCCGGAGCCTGTGCTCTGCAACGGGAGAGGCCACAACAGTGAGAGGCCCGCGTACCGCAAAAAAAAAAAAAAAAAATTGGACTTGTGAATGCGTTCTCAGTGGAACTCATTTGTATGTAGGGGACTCACTGTATTTTTCTTAAAGTGCATATTTAGAGGGCACTCTGGGTAGAGAGGACATGGCAGGTAGGGTTAAATATCCCATTACATAAGACAGAAGAACATACATGAGGACACTTGAATTGTTTTCCCACAGAATTTCACACATTTTTATCACATCATTTTCATTCTAGGGCACAAATCTTCCCTTGGCACCAAGAAAGGATGTGGGATCTGCTCCAGTCTGTCACGTCACTAAGCTGTCACGGAAAGACATGTTCTGCTTGGTCATAACAGACCTGCAAGACCGTATTTTTAGTTCATATCTCCTTAAATGCACACATGTACTTGCTACTACTACCAACACTGCTTTAGCACCCAGAGAAGAGACAAACATTTCAGTCAGGGTGGGAGTAAGGGTAGGGTTCCCTTTTGTCAAATCTGAAATTCCAAAAATGGTGTTTTCAGATACTCTTTGGAAAAATGGGGGTGTCCTTGGAGTCTTTGATGATGATGTAAGGGACAGAAATAATAAGTCATGTCAATAAGGTCAGTCTTATTCAGAATGCCTTGGATAACCAGAGTCATAATTTTGTGGTTGGCAAATGTAGTACTACCATTCAGTCACTAAAAGGCTTTTCAATAAAAATTTTACCCCAAAGGAGAATGTGTTAAGAAGATGATCTACTGGGTCACACATTATGATGGTCTCTGGAAGACCCGATTTGCATTCCTGCCATGTAGAAACAGAAGCTGGCTTTCTGTCATTCTTGGGAGGTTGTATTGCCTGTTTGGAGTGGACTTTGGGAGAGTGGTTCATGTTCTACGTTGGAAGTTTCTTTTTTGCCTCACCTGGGAAAGCTGTGCTTTTCTTTTTAATCTTGAGCTCTATGGAAATTTGTAAGATAGGGTGTAGTAGAGAAAAAGATTAGGCAAGTGGGTCTTGAGACAGTTTCAGCAAGGGCAGTTAAGCAGTGATTTTTTTAGGGGAGGGGCTTGTTTTTGTTTTTTATGTTAGTGTTCAACATCAGTTTTTGTTTGAATAAAAGGGTAGAACGGCTAAAAAGTTTTTTTTTTTTTAATCTTGACTTAGGGCATTTTTAATAAACATTTCATGTTTTATTTTCCCTAGGCAAAAAGTAACTATAGTATTTATACCTTCACCCCCTCAGTACCCACTGCCCCATCCCCTCCTTTCTTCCCAGATGCCATAGATGTTGTAGAGGAATAATTCGATCAAATCTATAAAATTCCTTGAACCGTGAGAGAAAGACCCTCTGAAAATACAGGTTGTCATTTGCTTGTTTTTTATAGACACATTCAACCATAGATGTTTCCATCTTAACTCAGGGCCCCTCAGTTTGTGATACTTAAACTTTAGGAAACAGTTGGAGCTATCTGACAACTTCTAAAGAACTGCAGATCTGTAGATCTTAGTGGGAGACAGAGCAGCAGGAGGATAAGCCCAGGAAACCAAATATGTATTTATTTTTTTTTTTACTATCCTTATTCCATGCCCCACCTTGTTTTCTCTGGTCACCCTCTCCCTTCTCAGCTATACCTCCATCCCCCTCTCTGCTTGGTCCCAAGACCTCAAAATTCTCTTTAAATTTATTACAATAAGTATCTTTATTAAAAGGGGTATCTTTATTTGAAGGGGTACAGTGATAGATCATTGTCATCACTGCAGTCTTTCTCCCTCATTTAGAAGTTGGCATGAAAGGCTTGATGTACAGAACAATATCATCTGCTCTAATGATCTGTAGACTAGGGCCGGAGCTCAAAGGCTCCAGCCTTTCTGGCTCATACTGTGCAAGGGAAGCGGCTGGGGCTCCCTTTTATTGTTTTATTGGAAGGATGGGAACAAAGGATCTTAAGCGGACTACACAGGGACCATGTGAGTCATAACAAGCCTTGTAAAATTGTTTCAACTCCTTTCCTCAACCTTAGCTGTTGTGACAAATGTGTCAAAGCTTTAGACAGGGCATACTGGATGCTGATGGAGCCTGGGTTGATGTAGAACAGGATTGTGCCTCCAAGTGAAGCTACTGAAGTAGGAAGGAGAGAAAGATAGTCTTTATAGAAAGAAAAGTTACTGACATTTACTCTTAAACTTGCTGAGCACTACTACTTTCAGAAAACTTTTATTTCTGGTCTGGAAAGCCACTTTGTCACAAGCATTCCAACTGCTTTATATTTGTGTTGATGCTATTACAATTCATTGACCTGAAATTGAAATTAAAAACAACAACAACAACAACAACAACTGAGTAGTCAGAAAAGCGTATTCATCTCAAAGTGTGCAAGTGGTTTGCTTCTAGGGTGTTGGTGCCTTTCCTGGGCCAGCTGTCATCAACCTGGAGATTTCATTTACATTGTCTGTAAACAAGTATCTTTGGGTAAGTTGTGACTTCTTTGCAAGGGAATAAATCATGCATTAAAACCCACATGGCTTTCCTCTGGGACATGTATCTGGGGCTGAGCTCAAAGCGATGATCGCAAAAGTGCCCTGAGTAAGTTGCCAATGTTTCTGCTGCCTACTGTACAGAGATTTCAAGTTTGCAAGCCCATGAATTCTTCCCCGACCATCCAGGAGCATAGAGAAAAATAAATATTGAGTTCTGCAGATGGCATCTTAGTTTCTGCTCATTTTGCTTCAGATCACCAAGGTCAGACAATAAAAGAACACTAGTAACCTTTCCTGGAGAGAGCAAAGGCCACCATGTGTCTGAGAATGGAATTTGAAGTTTCATTGGCTTGGAATCCACTGTATTTCTAAATCATCATCTGGCTTGAAGTGGAAGTTAAGGCAGGAATATGTTTCTAATGGAAGGAGCTGGACTTTGGCTGGCTTCAAAGGGGTACAGATCAGAGTTTTGCTTCTGAATTTGAGAGGCTGCCTCATCATCAGAAAATAAAGTAAGGACTCAAAAGAACTGAATTCTTCTATTCTTGTACACAGCCTGATAAAAATTTTGCTTACTTTTTTTACTTTAAAATTTGCATCTGCAAAATGGGGATAAGTGACCTTTATTGACCTCTTAAAAAACACTGTAAGGCAGATAGTTAATGTCTTTTAAGGTCTAAGGTAAGTAGCTATTCATTCATGAGGGTTTTCTTTACTATTATTATAATACCAATCACATAGTGGGCTCACATCAAATAATTGTTTTCTTTCGTGTCTAATGATACATTCTTAAAGCTCTTAGGGAGCCACTTTCATCATAGAGCTAACTGGAGTCCTGTTGTTGATTACTCTTTGAAATTGAATGCAGAAAGATTGTTAATATCCAGTGGGGAAAAAGATTGTTAATATCCAGTGGGGAAACAGGTACTCTCAGACGCTGTTGGTGGGAGTGTAAATTGGAACAGCCTTTTTGGAGGGCAATTTGGCAAATTCTAACAAAATTTAAAGTGCTGAAACCCCCCCTTTAACCAAGAAGTTTCACTGGTGGGTTTCTATCATAGAGAAAAAATTCCCCATGTGCACAAAGTAGCATGTGCAGGGATGATCATTTGAACATTTTTTAAGATAGTAAAATATTAGAAACCCTTAAGTGTCTGCCAAGTAACAAGTGGAAAAACTTAAATGATGTTTCAGCCACACTTCGGCATCCTATACGGCAGTTAAAAAAATGAAGATCTCTTCATACTGATGAAGAGCTCTTCAGATGTATATTTGAATGGAAAAAAAAAGAATGAAATGTTTTTATTTATGTCATGAAAGACACATTTTTACACATGTGTATAAGTAAAGGTAGAGAAAAGCTTGGGAATATATATATCAAATTGATAACCTCTGAGAAGGATTATAGAAAGAATGGGCTAGGAAGCAGGTGACTTTTACTCCTGTATTTCTATATCCTTTGGGTTTTTATAAGCTATGAGAACATACTCAGATATTTTTATATAAAAATAATAAATATATTTCAGAGCCATTTCTATTTGGTCTGGAAAAAATTTAATCAGCTTTCTCTGCTTCCAGTTTTTCATCTAAAAATTGTCAAAGTAGCTCTATAGTCTATTTCAGTTCTAAGTACGATCAAAATTGATGGCTAGAAGATCCAGAATTGTCAGGGAAAAGTCAAAGCTTGGATATATTGTCTTTCTTCAGTGACTTCAGTTTCCTTGATTATCTTTATTTCCATTTGGTCATGAGACATCAGAGGAATAAGAAAAGCCTAGAGTGATACTTTTGAAGGTGTATTCCACAGAACACTTGTCTCGAATTTGAGTGGGAATCCTATTATTCAAAGTGTGATCCATAGGACTCCATTTCCCCTTTCTCTTTTTAGAAGGAGCCTATTTCTCTGTTATGTGGTTTGCCTGGAATTAGCCTTACTCTCAGCTTCAACAATGGGCCCTGATTGGCCTAAGCCAATCCACCCCACCCTGGTCAGCTGAGGAATAATCAAACCTAAAACAATCAGCACATCCCATTTCCATGGATAGCAAATGGCTCCTAAAGGGCATGTGCCTTAATCAGAAGAAGCTTTCTCTCCTCTTTGGCTATAAGTGAAGACTACCTGGGAGTGACTACCGTAAGGGAAGCCCACTTAAGGATGAAGCTGACAGAAGGAGGGCAGAGATGAGTGACTGGAACTATAGCCCTGGTGCCTGAAGCTCACCCTACTTTTTTAGTTAATGCAGCTATAAACTCCCTTTATTCATTAAAGTAGTGTTGGTTTAGGTTCCTGTTATTTGTGAGTGAAGGCATCCTAACTGATAGAAGGGTTTGAATCCTGCTTACACTTACTGACTGAGTAATCCTGAGTAATCCTGGGCAAATACAATAGAGTTAATAGTGGTACCTATCTCATAGTATTGTTATTGTGATTTAACGAGTTAATACATGTAAAATGCTTGACACTATGGCTGGCCTGTAATAGCACTCAATGAATTATTACTACATCAGTAGTCATTGAATGAAAAAAAGGAATTGCATTATCAGATAGGTTTGGGGAAACTGTGTCAGTCAAAGTAAAGATAGTTTCTCCACTGCAGGACTTATTAAAGCCTTTAATATGAAAACATGCATTGTAAATTTCCAAGACTGAAATGTTATATGTAGTATTGCCCAGAGTCATTTGTCCATAGGAAACTTTTTGTTTGTTTGTTTTTGTTTTTGAGAAATAGCTTTAGTGACTTCTGCAGAATCTGCTTCTGGAAATATTGACTTTGAGCGAACATTAATAAAAATAGGAATCAGTGTGCCAGATGCTCAGGGGTCTATTGGTTTGGCTCCTTTATAACCACTGTCTTGTTTCTGCAACTGGGAGATGTACACCTGAGGTATTTTTGTCCTAGGCCCCCGCCCCCTGCAAAAAAGGGACACTTCTATATAATACTCAATCTGGCTTTGAAAATGTAATTTTCATTTGCAGCCAAAACTATCAGAAATTCAGTGCAGAATGCTTCTAATAATAATTGCTACCATTTATTGAGTGGCTATAATGGGCTAAGTACTTTGCTAACCTCTTCACATTCATTATCTCGTTAATCTTCTCAATAGTCATATGATGTAGGTATGATGATTCTCTCCCTTTTGAAGATAACTGAAGCTTAGAGAGGGTTAGTAATTGCCATAGTCATCGACTGGTTAGGGGAAGAGCTTGAATTTGGAACCAGGTTTGTCACAACGTAAGATAGTAACCAACACATTAAGCTGGTGTAAAGAAAACTTCCATTAGAAATTGTCTTAGAGTGCACATCTAGATATTTATAATCCAAGAATGGTGACCAATAAAATCCTTAAAACCAGTCTGTGTGCAGAGAGTTAAAGTGTACACACAATACTGTTAGACTAATGAAAGTGCTCCTTTCTTTTCTTTTCTTTTCTTTTTTTTTTATCATATGTGGATTTCAAAGCCATCCGTATCAAAGAATCATCACCTGAGAAACTAAAACCCAACAACATGGCTTCTTTATCAAGGAGCATCTGTTTCTTATAGTGATCAGATTGCCTTTCAGCCTTTTTCTGCATAGTTGATAATTCAGAAGCATTCTTCTATACAGTAATTAAAGATGAGTTTTCCAGCCCTGTTGAAAAAACTCCTCCATTTAGCTATGACAGGTTATATTTTATAATGAGGTGAAAGGATATCATTGCTGGAGAAAAAAAATCCACGGACTGTGCTACTCACAAAAGGCTGTCAAATATTGTATGCTTCAGTGTTGAGGCTCATTGTGAAAGGAATGCTTCTGTGGGGTTTCAGATTTTCCTTGGTCTCTCTGTATTCTCAGAACAAACAACTGTGGAGAAATGGTAAAGCTCTGGAAGGAGTCAGACTCTCAGTGACTGACTGGACAGTTTTTCCCTTGGAACAGCGGCAAATGCTCACAAATAGCCCTACTCATGGTCTCTCCACTGCCCATTCAGAAGAGCCCTAATTAAAGTCCAGACCTTCACAATGAAGGCACAGCTAAAGGATGGAAAAATTCACTCTAGATTTCACAGCCTTTCTGTGGGCCTGGGATGTTTATTATAAACAATTTTTTTGGATTGTATTAGTAGACTGTCAACCCTTTGCATCCTTCTGTTTCCTCATTTGAGTGTTTTGCAAAATTATTGTGATTGTCACCTTTACCCTGACCAAAAGGTAACAATGACCTAACTTTATTTCCTGTTTAAATTTAGACCAGAATGTCTGGGGAGTTCCTATCACATTTATTGGCTCTGTGTGTGTATTTTTTTATACACACACATACACTCACACACATATTCATTCAAGGCTGGAGCTGGTGTGCCTGCCACCTCAAATGAGATCCCTCAGTCCCCAAGGGCTTGCAGCCATTTGCCCTTTGGATGTGCCTGACAGGTTGGAAGCTGGTTCATTTCCTGTGGTTCTTTTAAACACAGCCAGCTGTGTGAGGACGGAACTTGCTGTCTTCCATGTTGTTCCAGTAGGTGTTTCAGAAACTTCCTGAGGGGACTCTGGTAGTTCACCAAGTTGAGACTTTTTAAAAAGTGGATATATATATATATATATATATATATATATATATATATATATATAATTTTTATGATAAAAAGACCTCATGGGAAGTTCACAGCTGTAAATGACAGATAAAGAATCAAAAGGGAAGGAGAAAGACTGGCAGCACTTAGGTCTGTGCTCAGTCCCATGACACCAGGGACTCTAATGTATAAACAAAACCAAAAGGGGAAATTAAACTTGTCAGCCAGAAAATTTTATTTAAAAAATAGTCACAGTTATAGGAAATATTACAGATTATGTGACACCAGATAGCCTTTATTTATCTGCCTTTTCATTGCCACAGAGTACATGTTAACCTTGAGAGCACCTGAAAAAATTCAAAACATCAGAACCCTTGATTTCCTATTTACTTTAAATAATAATTCAGGGTTTGTGTCAAAATACTAATAAATATTGCAAAAAAGACAAATTATTTCTGGATTTTGTTTCTTCAGAGGATGATATCACATTAAAACTTGGCAGAAAATGTGTTTGTTAAATATTAACTTCAATAGCTTGAAAGGAAAAATATTGGGAACCAAAATATGTTGGACAAATAACATTATATCTTAGCGTATCTAGAGAGAATCTAGTCATAAAGTAGAATATTTACTGATGTATGTCCCAGTAGGACAATACTATTTCAGTATATTTTGTTTGTTTGTTGCACTGTTCTCTGCATCACTCTAATGTTTATTGCATTTTGGTGTACATTAAATCTTTATTGCTTTTTCTCCAGATCGTTATATTTACGAGTTTAGGGTCCACAGAGTACTGTCCATACCAATTCGTGACAGTACCATCTAGTGGCAGAATGATAGCTTTTTCTCACTAGATTTAAGTAAGGTAATGGATGGAGAGCATGCTGGGAACAGGAGCCATTTTTCGAAGCTCAGGGGTTGCCTAAGATGGACTAGAACTAAAATTCTACTTATGTGGTACTTTTATCTCTTTTCTCGGCATCTTTCCTAAGAAAAGGTTTGTAGGAAGATGATAATAACCAAAACCAGTTCATCAATTCAATTTCTTTATGAGGGCTTATAGTAGCATCTTATATTCAATGAAAGCTAGTAATTTTCCTCTGTATTCAATCTGTCCTTTGACTTCTCATCAAGTTGATAATATTACTGTTCTCTAGGATTTCTCACCTTAATTGACTCCCCTGTCTGTTTTGTTTCCCTGTGTAGGTTTTCCTAAACCATTCCATATGAGAATCCCACTTTTAAAGACGTTTAAAAGAGCAGATACATGACCTTGTTTATTTCCAGTGTTAAATAACTGAAAGAAAATATTATTCATACTAAGTATTTCTTAAATATTATATGCTCTATTTTATTCCATTTCCTTTTTTCATTGGAACTTAACCTCTAGGGAATTAAAATTGGTTTTATTGCCCTGACTTTGCAGGTCCTAGATATCTGTACTCAATGAATTGCATGTTTTTCTCTGACTTTTTCCATAGTTGCCACTGTGACTAGGCTTCTGCCTTATGAATCAGTCAAAACTGAGTCCTGACCTTGGAACTCAGCCCACTGTTTCTTATCCCTCACCTAGTTCTTGATCTTCAGAAGTACAGGTTCTGCAATAAGAAAAGTTGGTGCCATTTTCTAGTTGCATGACGTTGGGTAGTTACCTTCTAAAAGTCTGTTTTATCATCTATAATATATAATTTTAGAGCATGATTTTGAAGATTAAGTACTTCTACACTTCTTGGCATGTAGTATACACCCGATAAATCCCAGGTGTTATTATTATTGCACATCACTTCCTGGTAGTCGCTGGATGCTGTTCCCACTAACTTTAAATGGGATAGATAGGACTGTTACTACAAGATTCCTATGCACTGGCCTTGACTTTCAGGGGATAGCTTTGTCAGTTTTCCTACCATAGCCAACTCACCTCAGCTTACTTTCTCTTCCCTGACGGTCTCTTTTAAGGCCCCAGTATGGTTCAGGGGTGAGCTCACTTGGGTTATAAATGACAAATTCTTCCTTTTTCTTTTTAATCTGCCTCTGTCATCTTATGGTCATGGAGTATTAGAAACTAATGGAAAGGTAATATCTGCATGTGGTTTACTCCATGAAATGATCTGTAGTTCCTGATCCTCAAAGCAGGAACTCAATGTAAATGAGACTGTCATTCACAAAGAAATCACTTTTGAACATGGCTTTTACAACTAAACCAAGAGTTAGCATGTAATTCTCTGTTCCAGACTATCTTATTTCTTTGTGTTGTGATAGTACTCCTCACTCTTCGGCATCTGAGGAGAAATGCTTTATTGAAAATTCCTTGAGGGCAGTGACCATGGCTTATTCATTTCTGTAATCGTCGCAGAACTTATCACAAAGCCTCTCACATGGTAGATGCTTCATAAATATTCGTTGAAAGAAACAACTCCCTCCTCCGAATAGTCCTTCTAGCAAGACAGCTTCAGGAAGTTTGAAGGTTGGTAGACTAGACTCTGAATATTTCGATGTTGACTCTTATCATTAGTATCATTGCAGGCTTCTTCCACCATCTTCCTGCCAATTTTACTAGGGATTCAAGCTACACATAAGTTGATTTTTTTGAAAATAGGGTACTATTTTTTGTTTACTCAGATGTAAGAACCCTATTCGGAAATCTGGATATCTTTGATAAAAATAATTATAATTTAAAAATAATAGCTAACCCAAGTATTTTTCATTACTCTTCTATGTACCAGGTAATAGGCCATATATACTTTATTCCTCATCCTTACAGCATCAATGATGTGAGGGTTTGATGCCTGAAAAGCATCAGACTTTTCATAGATAAAATTTGGTCCAACACTTTGCTCATCAAATCTCCTAAGAGGACGAATTATTTCTGATGACCTTGCAAATAGAGCTGTGTATTATCTCTTTTACCTAGCTGAGTTGTCTGCATGAGCTCAAGATCAATGTGTACTAATTTATTCCTTCACTCATCCATGCATTCATTAGTTAGTTAATTTATGTATTTAACATTTGGTGAGTGCCTTCTATGTGAGGACATAGGAAAGTTCTTGCAGACCAGAAACATCAATTAAATACTATCCTACAATTAAATACTATCCTAACTATGGTGAGCTCACAATCCTGTAAATTAGAGAGACAGGGAGACGAATACTTTATGCATACAATGTGACCTGTGGTTGGGAGAGATGTAAAGAGATCTTTGGAAGCACCGAGGGAAGCACAGTTTAGCTGTAGAAGACCTCACAGTGAGGTGGGGAGGGGTGAGCTTTATCTGGGTCTTGAAGAGTAACTGGAGGTTCACAAGGTGAAGTGGATGAATAATAATAATTCTATCTATAGGATAGAATCCTTTGGTTTATTCTTTTAACGTAAAACAGGACTTTACTCTTTGATTTTAATTATCTACTTAATTTTTACCCAAACCCTGTAGTAAATATGGAAGAGTTGACTGATTTGGCCTAGTTGATAGTTATGTTAAAAAGAGAGTTATTAAAGTAACTTTGCTCACACATTCTGTTCATTTTTCAAAATAATGCCGATTCACTCCCCATTTTATTTAACCTAACTACTTTGAGTAGGCTTTTCCTTGTAGGAACAGGAAAATCAGGTAAAGTGACAAGTTGCCAAAATTGTTAATAGCCAAGCTAGAAGTCATTAGGAGATTGAGATTTACCTTTTCCTAGTATGAAGGTCTATTTATAAACAGCATTAGACTAGACCATGATCTTTGTTTTCATTTCCAATCATATATTTCTGTTTAGTTAATTCATTCATTCATTCATTTTACAAATATTTACTGAGTACCTGTTTTGCACCAGGTGCTATTCTGAGTACTGGCTCTTCAGCAGTGAAAAGGACAAAGTATCTACCCTCAAAGAAATCTACATTTAATGGTGTATGTGTGTTTGTGTGTGTGTGTGTGTGGGCGGTGGGCAGAGGGAGAGAGTATAATTGATATAAAAATATGTATAATATGATAAGGCATATTCTAACACATAATGTCATTGAGTAATTTCAGTAGTGTAAAGTGCTTTGATGAGAAAATAAAGCAGGGAAAGGCAATAGAAAGTGTTAGAGAGTGTGCTGCGGCTCCCTAAGACCAGCATCAGGTTCTATAATTCGCAAGAAGGACTCACAAAGCTCAGAAAACTCTTATACTCACAGTTATGGTTTATTATAGTGAAAGAACACAAATTAAAATTATCAGAGGAAAAAGGTGCATTGGGAGCAGTCCAGAGGAACCAGGAGCAAGCTTTCAGCCGCCCTATCCCAGTGGGGTCACAGGGCTAGTGATGCATTCTCCTAGCAACAATGTGTGACAACACTTGCAAAGTGTTTCCAACAAGGGAAGCTTACCTAAGCTCCTAATCTCCTCTTTAAGTGTAGCTCAATTTACATTTCTTGGCTTCCAGTTCTTTGCATGCTAACCTGCTTTGTCTCTTATTTCAAGACACTAACACTACAATGTGTGTCAGGGCACACACACACACACACACACACACACACACAATTATTATTAAAATAGTTACCCACAGCACATCAGTTCTTCCAGATATTTTGTAATTGCTCTTATCAAGTAAAGCATATCAAGGTAATTGGATACAACATGTTTACGAGCTGTAAAATATATTACTGGCCCAGAATGAAATTTGTTTCCATCTAGATTAGTAATACTGCTTTCTAATGACCTCTGAATCTTGCAACAGAAGTCATTAGGGTATTTATCAGAAATAGAAATAAGACGGAAAATCCATTGCATCTTTTCCTCCTCTCTTCACCCCAACCTAAATGCAGAAAATATTCAGTATCTTCAAAACATTTACCCTTCTATGGCTTTTAAGGAAAACCCCAAACTGAAAACAAAACAACATGTTGTGTGCCTTTCTCATATTCTGACCTATAAAATTACACACTTCAAAGCTATTTTGAAACTCGGAAATAGAAATGGGAGCATCAAAATGCAGCAATGTCAACAAACTTAAGAATTTTGTAGGTTTGAGCTTTCAGAAAGGGACTTATTATTTTCATTCCTCCTGCTGAAACTCCCATTTATACGATGTTGCTCTCCCCAAGGATCCCCAATAAGCTTCGCCCATTTTCCTACCACTGAAAAGAGAGGTACCCCTAGGCTGGAGAGCAGCTCCCATTTAATAGTGCATAACAACAGAACCAGGGCTGTCAAACTCTGACAGCTTGAATGAGGGAAGATTTCAAACAATTATGAGTGGGATTTTAAACGCCTCACCTGAAATACATTGCAGAGTCCTTATCACAAAAGGGAGATACTTTGGAAACTGCCTGAAAATTCATCCAAGAGGAATTTAAGAGAAGCTTGGCAGGTGCTCATGACACAACAGTTGAGAATAAGAAATGAAGCAGTGAGCTGAAGGGATTTCAGGAGGTTGAACATAATCATTGATGTAAGAATGAGGCCAGGACCCAAGAGATGCAATCCCTGCCCTTTGTTATAAGACCTCAGGGACTGCAAGTGTCTAAACCCTTCCTTGTTTTGTGTTTCGTCTCAAGCCAAGTGGTGTTATTCTTATTAGTTAAAAAATAGGAATAGTCTAGTTGAGTAAAAGCCTATTCAGGACTGGACAGAAAGGGACACTACTGCTATTAATACACCACTGTACACATGTCCATTCATTCTTAACAGCACTCTGATAGAAAAATCCATGATCAGTGCTAGTAGGTCTGTTTTGTTGATTCGGACTTTAAGTGAATAAGTAGATACAAATCCTGTTGTAGTCAGGTTCAAGGTGAGATTGTTTTTGAGAAGCCTTGCCCTCTCTTCTTTCCAGACAATGCTATCTGTGTGCTCTAATGACTTGCCAGCTTTACTCATAGAATGCTGTGTAATTTTTCATGGCACGTTGTGCAACAGTTTATTTAGACAGTTTTGATTTTTAGACCTCTTTAAGTTCACGTTTGTAAGCAACTTTATTCTTCCCTATCCATATGACCAATCACTGTAAAGCCATATGAAATGAAGAATTTAACCAATGACCTAGGTGAAGGTTAGATACAGCCACTCTAAAAATTTACTTAACTTTGACTTAAATATTTTAATTTCCTAAAAGTCCAAGGAAAGTGAAATTGTTTGTTAATAACCACATGGGCCCACAATCCCTGTATCTAAATTCCTGGAGGCCAGATGTGTTTTAGAATCACAATTTTTGGATTTTAGAAACTGAATAGAGCACAAATATTATATACTATGCTAATATGTTTAGTGGCATCTGGGCGGTATCCTTAATCATTGCATTAATGTATCTGTAGTAAAATGTATGCATATTCGTATCAGTTCAGGTCTGTGTTGCACTAAATCAGTTACAGACCACTTTTGGTTTCCAGAAAGTTTAAAGTTTCCAAATTGCAGATAGTTTACTTAACTTTCTTACTTCATTCTTTAAAACAGGTGATGATGAACAACAACAAAAATCCCTCCAATATTCTTTTTAGTTAATGAGGAAATTGAACTTCAGTGAAATGAAATAATACATCCAAGGTCACATGACTAGCAAAGTATGCTAACCCAGTGCCTTCTATTCCATTCTGCCACATTGCCTTTCTTCATAATACATGCCTACTTAATTTGTTTCCATTTTTGCCCTGGCTCCTACTGCTTTAATATTCATGGGTCCACTGAAATCTAGGTTTTCTTCTTATACCGCACTGGTCTTGATGTAATACTAAAAATGAAATGATACTTCATCTCAAATAGGACCTGAAGTCCCCTACAAGGTGACAGCGTTCAAATCCTACATTCACTTAAGTGCTAGAAATTAATAAGCATTCCTTTTTCTTGTACAAATGTCATCTTAAGCACCTAATTTAGGCAACCATGGAAAGGGTTCATGAAATAAGTTCATGAAAACCTGAACATTTTCTCAGGGTTTACCAATTAATTTCTGAAATATTCAAAGGGAGGAAAAGAAAAACTAATATTGTAGGATTATTCTCTATTTGCGTTTTTTTGGGTCACATGAACTAGGATCAGGTGGGAAATGTTATTATTGGAAGTTACGTGAAGAATGTTTTTGGCATCAGGCTAGCTCTCCTTATGTTTCTTAGGAATAATAAAAAAACCCCTTTAACATATTCCTTTTCCATTGCTTTCATCCAACATTTTTTTAAATTATGTGATTAAAAGGGGCTTGATGACACGTGAGTCATCTCTTCACTTAAAGATTGCCTAAGTAGCGGTACTCAGCTGAAAGTTACAAAAGTTTTATTAAAGGTAGACTTTTATGAACTCTCTCAGTAACCTACTGATAACCATGTTGGCAGGAGACTTTTCTTTAGATCCAACTTGAGTCCTTCTTGCTGCAGTTTCAGTTGATTCTTGGGCTTAATAAATGCCATCCTTATTCATGAAGGGCAATACACTTTGCAATAATAAAGCTGAGGTTTTCATAACTTCATGAAGTTATATATTAGATAAGTTTTAGCTCAGTGCAAAACAAAATCACATTAGTGTTCACACTTCTAAACCCCACAGTCATCTTAATTTTTTCATTGTAACAAAAAGCTTTATTTTTATATACAAAAACTATACACATCATTTTATTTATGCATACACGTACCACTTTCCTCAAAGGGTAAAATCTACCTTTAGACCTGAGAACAACTTGACCGTTCAGGAATGCAAAAAAAAATACCATCTTCCTGAAAATTCATGATTTCTTACGCTTAAATTCTTACTACCTTTGTAGAATAGATATATTATTGCACCTATTTTTCTTAATTAAAAAATATAATCCTGCTCAGAGTCTTTGAATGTAGAAAATGAATTATGGAAAAGTCTATGCAAGACTGCATTAAAAATATTAAATAATATTTTCAAAAGACAGATTATAAAATGGTACAATATTTTGTTCAAAAAACACACAGGAACACTTTAAATCCAGAGATTCTGTAGTGTTATCTCTTGGCAAAAACCATTTTGTAAAATAAATTATACAAAGAAAAAGATTTCCATCATTTCACAATGGATCTGGAAACTCTTTATATCAAATGAGAATTGTTTTTGTGCAATTAAAATCTTCAGACACATCGGAGAGCTGTAACGTTTCCTTTCATAAGGTCAGCAACACCATCAATTCAATTAATCCTCTCAAATATTCTCTGCATTACTCAAAAGCTGTCCTCGGCAATGTGGCTGATGTGATGGCATCAACGAGGGGGGAGAAGCAAGACCGGCATCCTGGTGGATTGTGTTCATTGTTCCTCTCTACATTATCTAAAGATTTGTGGTAAAAGACTTGGAGTCTTATTTTTAAAGTGTCCTCATTCAGTTTCATTTGCTTTTGTAAATATAGTTGAGAAAGAGCAAATGTACCCTGTTCGTCAGTGTTTCCTTTGTACATCTGTTTGCCTGAATATACATAGTCATCCCTCAGTATCTGCAGGGTATCAGTGCCAGGATCCGAGGACACCAAAATTCATGGATGCTCAAGTCCCTTACTTAAATGGCATAGTATTTCCATATAACCTGTTCATGTCCTCCATATATTTTAAATCATCTCTAGATTACTTATAATACCTATTGCAATGTCATTTTATGTAAATAGTTGCTGGCGTACAGCAAATTCAAGTTTTGCTTTCTGGAACTTTCTGGAATCTTTTTCTGAATATTTTCCATGTGCAGTTGGTTGAATCCTTGGATACAGAATCCACAGATACCGAGGGCTGACTATGTATGTGTGTGTGTGTATGTGTGTATATTCAGATCAACTTTGTGAATTATGTGTATTAGCCCATAACCTTTGAATGCTTGGTGGTGATACTAAAATAAAAATTACAGGGCCTCTTTTTCCTTCCTACACAACTTTCTCAGGATTTGTGTTCTTGTCTTAGAATGCTCCCTAGGAAGGTTTTCTTCCTGGTAACCTGTTAAACACTTCTACTTTATCAAGAATAAATGTAGTTTTAGAAACACAGTAAATAAATGCCTCTGAATATATTTTAGGGCTTTTTGTTTATAATACATAAAGTGCTAGTTTCATGTTTCCACCTGTTCTAATAGGGCTTTTTCATTTATAAGAAAGCTTTACTGAAGTGAGTTTAGGGACAGGGAGAATTTGGAGACAGTCCAGATAGAGTAATAAAAATCAGTAAGCCTATATGCAAATACATTTGGGGAAAATGGTTGTGCTTGCCAAGATTTTAGTCAACCTGCCAAAAATTGCATTTTACAAAATGCAGTGGTGTTACCCATGCATTTTTCGCACTGTGAATGCTAATGAATAATTCCCAGTGGTTGTTGAGGGGCCTGGTGCAAAGAAGTAGCTCCTGGGGCTTATGAACGAGTTACAGGCTTAATGTAGATTTAGCTTAAGACTTTTCTTCTAAAATTGAGCTCTGTGGGTATCTAATTCTTAACTATTCTATGTTATGGAAATGAATCTAAAGGGCAGAAAAAATGTAGGAAGAAATGTTCTCGTTCCAAGGACCTGTTATAGAAAAATTTTCATTAACTGATCCATTTTAGGTTTGCTAAAAGAGCAGCTAAATGAAAAATAAATGTTCCTTCTTACAGTGTTGAGTTAGTGCAAGAGTCATATCCTGATTTTACCATCTTGGGTTTTCCCAAGTCTCATCTTATCTTGAAAAGACAGAAGGAAGTAAGACTTGGCCAACTATTCTGAGGCAGCCTTTCATAGAGGCAAGAATATGGACTTTCACATTCAATTGACTTGGCTACCAGTCACACCACTACCCATATTAGCTCTGTAACTTGTGCTAGCTTTGTAAATGAATATCATAATTGATATCTAGCTTTCAGGGTCTTGTAATGATTAAATAAAGTTTAAAGTATTAAAGCCTTTGGCTCATAATAGGTGCTCAATAAATGTAAGCCCTCTTTCTAAAAGCAGTTCTCATCAATAGAATAGTCTGATTTTACTAGAAAATTGAAATCCAGTCATATATTTAGAGGAAATGAGTTTTCAGATAAACATATTTAAGTGATAAAATAGAGAAATTGAGGGGAAGGAAACATTTTGATATCCATAAAACAGACACTTGCAATTTTTCAAATTCTAGTTGAACAGATAAAAGGGAACTCTTTTGCTGTATCTGCCTGTCTGCATTCTTGGGTAATCATATTAGATGAAAAAATTTGAATCTGTTCCTTAGGAATGTGTTGGTATCAGAGTGGGTAAAGTATATAAATGTAATGGATAATCATTGCCTAAATCAAAAAAGTAAATAGACCTGTTTATGTGAAAAGTTTATATTGCATTATTTAAGCTATACATTTTAACTAGGTTCATATTTAGAGTTGCCAAATAAATTATAGGATGCCCAGTTAAATTTGAATTTCAGATAAACAGTGAATACTTTTGTAGTGTAATTATGTTCCAAATATTGCATGGGGCATTGTAACACTGAAATGTTATCTGTTGTTCATCTGAAATTCAAACTTGACTTGTTGTCTCATATTTTTATTTGCTGAATCTGGCAACCCCACTCATATTCTAAATTCATTTTACATTTGAAGGTTATATTATGGATTTTCCTACCCTAAAACCAACTCCTTTGCTTATAATTGATCTCAGGCCTTGTTATACATATTATTTATGAGTTATTTCTTGAGACATTTTTTGCTTTATATAGGAAAGGGATGGTGAAGGTAAAATTCGGGGAGAACCCTGAAGCTACGTAGTCTATGAGAAATAATTTATACAAACTGCATAATGAATATCAGCTGCATTCACGTTGCTCTGTTTTAATACACAAGATTAAAAGATCTCTAAAAGCAGAAGATAGCTGATATCATCAAATTGTACTATATGGCATTGCAAAGAGGGAGAAAGAATAATCAATCCAGAAGTTCTGAAAGACTCCCCCTTAGTAGGCTGCACGTATGGCTGGGAAGCCTCCTCCGTATGCAGCATTATAATAAAGCTACAAGAGGGAGAGATGATGCTTTCAGTTTTATTCGTATTATGCACAAGAATTTTGAATTAGTTTTTTTTGTGGGTAAGCACCTTAAATCACCCATAAAAATATCAACTTTATTGTTCATTGTTAAAGAACAGAAGAAATAGCAAAAAGTTTAAAGAATTAAGTAAATACACAGGAAACTTGTTCATACACATGCCTTATGTTTTAACAGTAAATCACCAACTTTTTAGACCTGGCGTTGCCTGCTAACACTTAGTTCCAGGGGGAAAAAAAGAGAGCGAAAGAGAAAATTTCCCCTGGATTGGAACAGAAAATAATGTTGAAGCAAATAGAACTCTATATACTTCTGACAGTTCAAATGATACATAAGTACACAGGCTGACAACGGCTGGTTTGTCCCTGCAGTTTCACTTCACTCAACTCTGCACGGTTCTGTAGGACAATGAAATTCAATGCACTTAGAATTTCCAAAAAAAAAAAAGTGAGCTCAGATTCTTTTAAAAGCATTTCTATGAGAAAACGGATCATTTACATGCCAAAAGCACTTTTAATGTGACATATTTAGCACATGTGTTATTTAGAATGAAAGCTGCTTGAACTTAGTGAATTTTAAAGTCTATAAAATGGCACCCCACTGAGCAGAAAGGTAGCTGTTCTCTGTTATGTGATTATTTGGAATAATAGACTTGTACATAACTTTTTACGAAATTAAAGGTATGACATTTACTTTCGTTTAGCCCCATAAATTGCACTTTCGAACATAAAGAATGGGCTGATGTATGAATTTGTTGTTTCTTTAAGCAATTTAACTGATTTTTAAAGAACAGTTTTGTGTTTCATCTATTGAGTAACAGATCAAACAGTTATCTTAGATTTAATGAGACTTGCGTATCACTTAACTCTTCCAAGAAATGTTCAGGGACCTTTAAAGTAAGACAGGCGGTCATCCCAGGTTTGTTTTGTTTTCTTCTTCCAACTGGAGTCCAAACCCAAGACTGGCTTTGCTGCAAACATACCGTTTCCCAAGAAGATCCTCAGTGCACACTGCCTTACTTAGAGGAAGAACTTAGAAAATACTTGTTTCTTTCAGTGTAACTGGACAAAGCAGCCAGGTCTTAAAAAGTAAACAGGGATCTGTTGAAAAAAGGCTGAGAGCTCTCAACCCTTCCTCATGTATGATAATTTTGCCTCAATTATAGAGAAATTGGTAAATTAAGCTGAACACACATACCACACACACACACGGAATTTTTATGATGCAGTCAGTCAGAAATATATCTGTGACCGTGTAGATGAACCCAGGACTATGTACATGATTACCAAGCAGAGTCCAGCGTGCATTAAACCTCTGTGAGTTTAGAGAAGTGAACGACTTAGTGGCTCCTGATTAGAGTGAGGGCGTTGCAGTGGTACACAAGGCTGTTTCCAGATTTCCATTTTTAAACCTCTGTTCCCTTCTCCACCTCCTTCACCCCCTCCAGAGATTTCAATGAGAGTGTTTAAATTTGCTTCAGGCTTGAAATTTGGCATTCAGGAAATCAGCTTAGCAACTCTTGAGTGATTTATCTGAGTTTTCAGAAAGGCGTTTCTTGGTACCCTTTAAAGACAGACACTTGATGGAAAAACAAAGTGCTGGGCAGGTCAGAGATTTGCTGTGGGTCCACACAGCTCTAAAAACAGGATGTGTTTTTTTCTTAAAGGAAAGTTTTCTTTTGCTAATCTACATCAAGGTATTGCTTGCTCTCTCTTTATTTTCCAAATGAAAAATAGTGCAGATTTGGGGGATTAGAAAATTCTCTCTAGTGAAGCACAATATTTTTACTATGTGTATTCCCATGACTCTATTGCTCTTGTAACAGCTTTGTTCAGAGAGAGATGGAACTAAAACTGGATCTACAGTCCAAAAGGTGCAATTATGGTCATTTAAGCCAATAACATAATTATGTATATAGTGTATATATTTATCAGATGTGTGCAGCCATTTTGAACTCTTTATGTATTATCGTTGCCACTTTGCAGCTTTCTTGAAACAATTTTCAACATCATGTAAGCAAACATTATGGAGAAGGTTAAGTGCTAAAAGTATACTTTTAAATTATATTGAGGTTATGGCTTAAAGCCAGAAGAATCAAAGAATTTTTATCTGACAATCCTCTATTTCCTTGATATTAATTAATATCAGGAATTTAATTAATTCCTATTGTTGTCAGCAGTCTTTTGTGTTTATTTTGAGAAATATAGTTCAAGAAGATGCTTACCCAGGACCTAAATGCAAACTGTTTTACACTCTATTCGGAATCTAAGCTTATTATGTTATTTGTGTGTGACATTAAATCTCCATTCTCAGA
Source organism: Globicephala melas (assembly GCF_963455315.2). Classification (NCBI taxonomy): domain Eukaryota; kingdom Metazoa; phylum Chordata; class Mammalia; order Artiodactyla; family Delphinidae; genus Globicephala; species Globicephala melas. Next base: position 95,824,541 of record NC_083315.2, read on the forward strand.
ATAAACACCACACCACCTGGGATTATGATGACTCTTCATTTTTAAGCCAAAAATTTAACATTGTTTGAAGTCTAGTTTATTTCACACCTTTCCAAGGCTCTCTTTAATGCAAGTAGGTAGGATCCCTAATCTTCCCATCCTGCTGCAGTCCAACAGTTACTAATATTCACATGTGTGTGTTGGTAAAAAGGAAGGTTGCTTTTAGCAAGCATGAGGCAAGGTTTTAATTTGTAGCTGATAATTTGCTACTGGAAGCTTACCCTGATTAGTCTTCTGACTGCACCAACAGTTTTTGAGGTGGTGTGAATTACCTGCTGTGTATGTTTTTACCACTCACTCAGGGATGAAAATGAATTACAACCTAGACCTCAATTAAAGCTCGAAATAAGAAAACCTCAAACTTCTTTTATGTCCGCACTTCTAAAGAACAGACTTAGTTGCTTCTGATATCATTGGAATTGTAATTCACACTCTTGGAAATCCTGCATCAGATCTTTCAGCCCTACTCAAACAAGCGCACCTCAGCTGTTATCCAGTAGCATTGCCTTTGCTCCAAGTCAAACCATCATCCAACAGCCGAGAATTGAAACAAACTCCATTTGTGAAAATGAACTGAATTTATCAATAATGTGGAATATTTTTAAGTGTTAAGTCTCCTCATCCTACAGAAATTACTATGTTATTTTTGGTCCTATTAATTGTGAAATTTAGGAAACTGAGTTGCGGACTTTGATTTAATTTGTCATTAATGCACTGCTTAATTTTCAGCAGTGCTGAAAAGAGATACATTAATGAAAACTTTGAGTAAATATTTTTGACACACTGTTGTTAGATCTTTTGAAAAAATGTCCATTACTTTTAACCAGTTTGTCACGAGTCTACAAAAGCTCGTATTGTGTTTGTTGGGTGAACTTGACATCTAAAAGGGAACACACAGGCAGTCAAATAGTCTCTGTGTTTATTCAGTGGTTCATGTTCCTACTAGGCACTTATTGTGTGTTTCATTTGCTCATGCCATAAGGAACAGAGAGCTTACAAGTCCTAAAGTACTTTCATTCTGCATAGCAAAATGAGTTATACCACTCACTCTCAGGGACAAAATGTCTTGTGAAGGCATTGTACTTGTGACTGGTCATATCTCCTGAATCTGCTGCTGTTCTTCAAATCTCTTATTTTCTTCTGGAAAAAAGAGGGATATCTGAGAATTTTCTCTCCTAAGATCAACATGGTAAGTGGCAAGAAGTAGGAAAAGCAAGGAGGGCCTGAAGTTGTAGGATGGTTTTCTGCTGTGACGGTTGGGAAAGGCTGATGCCAGTTGGAGAGGACCTCCTCATTCACTTAGAAAAACAAGTTGATTTTCTTGATGTGGCTGAGGAAATAAAAGATTCTATTTGAATTCTGAGAGAGGAAACAGAGAGCTGCTCACCTAGGAGTGGATCACATACAGAGCTGTGTAGGAAGGAGAGGAATAAACAGAAGAGACAGAACCCAGCACTTTCAAGCAGATTTTAAAGTCCTTGATAATAGAAGTCTATTTTTTAAAATTTCATTTGGGTTTCCCGCAACATCTACTTTGGGGCTGGATTCACAATATGAAGCAGAAGCAGAAGCAGAAATACATTCTGATTTCTTGATGAACACCCATGTTCCAAGGTGATAACTCTGGTTTACAAGACCAAATGAAGTGCAGTTATGTTATATGATGGACACATTGTCTTTAGCAGAGCTTACTTTACTTTTGATGTTAGCAGAATTACAGCAAAGTTACCAACTAATTTTCATTAATTTCCTCTCATTCACAGTTATAAATTTTCTAGTTACAATTCTGTTCTGCAGTATCACAGGAAAGATGACATGTGAAACTCTGCTTGCTCATGTTCCTGGAAAGAGGAAAATCACCATTCATCTAGTTCTTCCTCCCCCTTTTGCTATCAAATGACAAGATTGTTGATAAGTAGCTACATATTATACAGTGTAACAGGGTTCTCAGAACTCTTTATTCTTCGGAATAGAGAAGTAGACTTCTAAGGAAATTATAAATGGCAAATTAATGAGCATAAAGAAGAGAGTCTTCTCTGATGTAGGAAATACATTATTTTTGATTGGCTTAGCCTTTTTGGAGGTCTGTACGTTGTTACTTGTTGATACTGTTTAAGTGATGTTTCAGTTAAGAAAATTCTACCATTAGATTTTGTTAGATTTGATGTACTTATGAGGGTTAATTATGTCTTCTCAGATATGAGTTATGTCTTTATTAATATGAAGATAATACCTAAGTATCCATTTAAGGTCTGAAATTGAAATTGGACTACCATATGGTTGATTTTATTGCCTGTGTATTGAGTGGTAGCTCCAATAAGAATTGAAATAAAACCCTGTGTGACTATATGTCAGGTAAAAGATAGGCAGGTTCATTAACTCGGTGGTCTCTACCAGGCTAGTAACCTGAGAACAAGCTTGGAATTGAGCAGAAGCAGGAACATGATGTAGATAAGAACACAAGGTCATTTTGCTGGGCACCCTTGAAAGAGGGTTTTTCTGTCTTCTCTCTGTTCACTTTTTTCTATCTCTTATTTACTCCTTCACTCTCTTACTTTCTCCCTCTTTTCCCTTTCCTACTCTTTCTTTAGAAAATTCACTACCATATGTCACTGGTATATTATTACAGATTATCTTCCTCTAGTCTAGGGTTTACATAAAATAACATAAATTCATAGGTATTTCTTATTTTAGGTATGTGATACAACTAAGAATGACAAAAGAAATACACACAGCCAAAAATTTGGTTAATTGTACATACAGCCAGCCCTCTGTATCTGAGGGTTACACATTCATGGATTCAAAACTGTAAATAATTTTTTAAATTCCAAAAAATTCCAAAAAGCAAAACTTTAATTTGCCTCACACCAGTAATTCTTCACATAGCATTTACATTGTATTTACAACTGTTTACATAGCATTCATGTTGTATTAGGTATTATAAGTAATCTAGACATGGGAGTATGTGCATAGATTATATGCAAATACTACACCATTTTATACAAGGGACTTGAGCATCCTCTATTTGGGTATCCCAGGGAGTCCTCCAACAAATCTCCCACAGATGCCAAGGGACAACTGTGTATGGATAGCATTTTCCTAAAAACAGGTGAATCCAGGCTGATTTATGACCTTCTTCAGGGGACTTCTAAATCAAATTGAAAATGGACAATAACTTAAAGCAGTGATGCTCTGCCACCACTGGACTCACTGAGAGCAGTTAGTAGCCTTATGTGGGCAGAGTTTTCATGACCTCACTCATCTCTCCCTTCCGCCCCATAACACATGAAAGTGTGTTATTTTTGCCAGCCTAGAATTTTGGAGTTTATCAATTAAGTAGAAGTTAGAAATTATGAAATATGATCTTGATATATCAAGCTGATTATTTTTTGCAACAAGCTGCATCACTGAAAGCAGAACTACTCAGTTATTCAAACACTGGTTGTTTTATCTCATATGTCAGATAAAAGCCCCAAATACTCTGGAGGAGATAGTGCTGAGCAGAGAGACACAGAGACCTGAAGGAAAGTTTTAACTGTTTATATTTCATAGTTTTTCTTAGGGAAAAACATGGATATGCGAATGATTTCTGATTTGTATAACAAGTATATTTTGTTTGCCTTTTAGGCAGTTTATTTCACTTAGCATGTGATAGCATATATTGTCATAAATTAAGCTGCTTTTAAAATATGGAAAACTAGTGCAAAAAAGCAGTCCTTTAAAAGTTCACACCTGACTATAGAGCATCTAGGAAGAGGATTTGGGAAATTTAAAACTAATAAGTTTTGTGTTAATGGTGGTTTAAGCCTGGCCCTGTTCCCAAATAAAACAATAAAAAATTAGTCTATTACCAAATATATGATTTAATAGATACTACACTGTGGGATTTATGTTTTATTTTAAAAGAGAATCTTGAGTGTATTGGCTAGCTTTTGAAATTTGCACTGAAATAGATGTATCTGTTCAGTCTTCTAGCTTCATTGCTTTGTTGAGTTCAGTATATGGGGTGTGAGAAGATGTTGTAATATTCAAAACAGGTCATACTTGAAAAGATTTGCAGGCCTGTTTTTCCTATTAAATAACGAAATTACATTCTTTACCAGCCATACACACAGAAAAAATTTGAAAAGATTGGTAGGACTCTATCTATTAAATTTAATCAGTGCATGCTTTCAGAAGAAGCAGTATGGATAAATTACGATACTATGGATAATGCTGCATTTGGGAATGAACCCTAAGTCTGAGGAGTGGAAATCTGGGTTGTAGAACTTTTTCAGCTACTCACCAGCTGGACAACCTTGGGTTTGTCTTATGAACTCACTTTTCTTATTCACTAGCGGATAACAGTACTTTGCCTACCTATTTGTTTTGAAGTTCAAAATAAGAACTGTGGAAGAACTTTGGAAGATATAAATCATGGTTCAAATGTAAGGTATTATTTTCTTCTGTTCGGGTATAAGAGTTAAGCGTATTGATATTGTATTGGGTCACTGTATATTTTTCTCATTTTTTCCCACTTTTTATCTTGAACATGAATTCCAGGTCTATTTTAGAGTCAGTCATAGGTTCTTTCATGTAAGCCTAAACACAAAATTTGCTATTGTAATGTTGGTAAATAAGTTAGTTTAAATTCAATCATCTAACTATTCAATACATTTTTCTTAGTGCTTATTCCATGTAAGCACTGTGTTCAGGTGGTACAAAAATGAATCCAAAACAAATACTATCCTCAAGAAGTTTACAGATACACAGGAGATGCAAAATACATCATTGTTGGGTTTGGGACTTGATTTTACCCAACTTACAGACGAATAACTTAGCCTGTCGCTATTCCATGGATGTTGGTAGAATCCAAGAGACAAAGGATTTTATTATTCACAGCACTGCAAGTAGCATCATGTTTGTATTGGTTCCCTTTGACCTCTGGTCCCGGGGTAGGTGGTGGTAACAAGAAATGCAGAGTGGATATTGTACATGCAGAGGGTTTGTGTTGTAGCTGAGGAACGTTGAGCTTGTGGGACCTACAGATTTATAGCAAACAGTAAGCAAATCTGCTCTTTGCCCTGGAGGAGAGGTTACTTCATCTTTCCACCACTGCTACAAGTACAGTCCTGAGGAAATGGCCCCAGTAAAGAGCAGTCAGGACCTTGAACTCTTCGTGTACCCAGCAAGATGCATAGAAACACAAGAGATCCGCAGAGGAGTGTCTCCCAATAGTCATAAGAAAGAAACTAGCAATTGATGAGACTCATTAATAATGTAAGGGATTTTAGTCCCATTCCATGTCAAACACAAAGTCAACTGCTTTTTCTTTTAATTATTCCTATTGCCAGCTGTTTATGGAACTCCTACTGATGGGTGTGTTTCATGGTGGAACATCATAGTGATAAAAGATTTTAATCCTATGAAGTGCTCAGCAAGGTTTCTTCCTGTCTTATAACTGAATTCATTCAGTGAGATGTCTTCACTTGGCATTTGCTTCATCTCTCAAAAACACTTCCTAGGGCCTCCACTGGCCATTTTTCTAAAATTAAATGTGACTTTTCCTAATGAAAACTCATGGAGAAACCAAAAAATTCCCTTAGAAGGGACACTGACTTTCTGATATCTCATATTGAAATGGTGCCAAAACTCCATGAGTTTTCATTAGGAAAATTCACATTTGATTTTCATCTCTTAGCACTACCTGGATTAATGGGTTTATGCCAAAAGAGGTAGCATGGTGGGTTGATACCTCTTTTGACTAAGTAAAGATTCAAACTGGTCTCTCTTGAGAGCCTGGGCTCATTCCCATTGGCACCACTGTACCCTGGGAACCAGGAGACATGAGAAGTAAAGGACAGAGCTTCTTAGTTTTTTTCAGAGCAAGTTTATAAAATAAGCCCTTGTATGCTCTCCCAAAAAAGCTTGAATAACATAAACAAATATTCTACATTTGTTGAGCTTGTCACATTCATAATTTTCTCTTGGAAATCTTCATTGCTGCAAAAGTGTGTAGGGAACAAAGTGATCCCTGAACTATGAGTGAGCTAATAACTGAGAGAAGTTTGTTTTTAGAATTTGAAAAGGGCCTCCCACTTTGCTGTTTGAGATCTTGGTGCAGATATTGCCTTGAACCAGCTGACAAGAGAGAAAAACATTTAGTGAGAGAGTAAGAAAGAGAGATTTACTATTAAGTCAAAATACAGGGTGCAGTACAGGAAAACCTTCCTTGGGAGACAACATACTCTTCAAAAGAAGAGTGAGTTTGTTTTGGCAGGGGGCCTTGGAATTCTAGTTTGCAATTTAAATCTTTGCTAAAAATTGCATTTTTAAGGCAGGTGCTTGTCTAGCACAGGTGGTTACTGTAGCAATCACTATATCGACAAAAAAATATTATGATGGGATGTAGAGATACCAACCAAATGAAATAAAGTGAAAGAGAACAAAAAAATTATTCACTTCTCTCTTCTTTACTCCCTCACATACTCCTCCAAATAATTGTAATTTAATGTTCTATTTAGAAGAACAGATTTATAACAGCGCCCCTCAATATTAATCTTAAACTCAGAAAAATAACTTGTCATTTATTTAACCCTAGCCTGATGGGAGGTTAGATTCACTACTGAAAGTCTGTTACAAATAGTCGGGACATTCTAAGGTCACTAAATGATGGCTGTCATTTTCTTATTCAGCCCAATAATGAAGGAGTTTTTAAATGTTTGGACATTAAATCTATGTAGTGCCATGACCTGGACATACCCTTTTACTAAACACTAGCCCACTAAATCCTCTTAGAATGTTGTTTACCTCCAGATAAATCAAACCTGACAATGTAGGTTAACTTCACTGATTCATTTTTCAGCCACAAATAATTAATAATTTTTACAGAATGAAAGCTACAGACTTCTTATTATACGGTGGACTACAGGGAGTGATATAATTCTTAGATGTCATGTGAAATGTGAAGCCATTTTTCTGGAACTGATGTTCCCAGTTCTCTCCTAAGCAGAGTAGCTACCTTTCCTCCACTAGAGGATCATCCAGCAGGAATGACCTTATCAATTACATCTTTCCCCCAGAGTTTGAGCAAGCTGTTCTCTGCAATTTGTATCGGTAGCCCGATCCGAATCCATTTCCAAGCCTGAGCATGTCACATGTTGTAGCAGTGAAAGACATGTTGTTGCAGTAAGCAAAGACATGGGCTCTGTGAGGAGAGCTTTGCTAGCCGACCAGAAACCCCACACGATGGAGAGAGGTCAAAACACAAAGAAGAAAAATGAGTAGAGAAGGGTCCAGGATGTTTTTACCCTGGAAAATTTAAGTGAAAGATTTTGCCGATGATTATTTCACTTGTTTATTTTGGTCAGCTTCCCCTTCTCTGTTCATTACCAAAATAACTCTAGAGTTCATTATGGTTTTAATAAAGATTAGGAATTAAGGTCAGAAAAGGTTTTGCTACAGTTGTCTCAAAAAGTCACCTGCTACTGGTTTGCACAGTGAGGCTTCTGCATCTTTCCTTATACGTTTTCCCCAATCTACTTTCCCTCCAACACGTTGTAAGTAATATTTTCCATTATGTCATATTTCCAGGGGAGCTGAGCTTGTGAATCGTCTTATTTCTTTGACTTCACACTCCTCCATTCTTGAATAGCTAATAGCTGTGATAATATTTTCTGCACTTAGAATTGCTATCTGTTGACCTGGAAGGGAGAGAGTTTTCTGAGAGTTACAGCACATATAACCTCTCTTGACATCAAGGACACAGAGAAAGTTGCTAAAATAGATGATTGATTCCCTACACTGAGCTCAGCACTTAGATTTTCCATTAGGTTCAGAAACTTACCTTAGGTTTACACCTGGAAAATTTTGGCATTGGCCCTTAATATCTTTATCTGCTGGGATACACTCTTATATTCCTGCTTTGGGAGTAGAGTAGCTGCACATGAAAAGAGCAGAGGAACTAAGTTAGGAACATTTTTCCCTAATTTAAATTTAAATTTTAATAATAATTAAAATTTTAATAATAATTTTAAATTTTAATAATAATTCTTTTAAATTTAAAAGAATTTAAATTTTAATAATAATTCTTTTGGATTTGGTTGATGTTCAGGTTGAAGCTTTAGATTAGTCCTACTTTTATCTCTACTGGTTTGAGCATATGTAGTCTAATCCCATATGAAAGCCAACATTTCATTCTTTTATAATAAAATTATGGTTTACTATATAGCAAGAGCTCCATCCTTTATGTGAAATGTAGATTATGCAGACATTGGACACAAGGATGAAATGGCTCCTCTTCAGCTGTTCTTTTCTACTGTGTAATTATATAATTAGGATGTAGACTATCTATCATACAATTCTTTTTGTAATTCCATGGGAAAAGCTACTGAATATGGACAACAGATGATTCTTAAACCTCAATATCACAGCTGGTTTACATTTTTTACCCTAAATCCCATAAGTGGGCAGGCCATGTTACAGAACCTTTCATGCCAAATTTCCTTTTTAAAAATTGAAACCATTTTGGTATTATCCAAGAGAAAGAGTATTAAAGAATGGTAGACTGTTTACCTGATGCTTATAAGATTATCCACATTGTTTTTCAGTGAATGCTTTCCTTTCTCTCAAAGATATTCACTATATTTAATTCCCGTTGTGTCCTTTCCATCCTATTTCTTTTTTTATCATTATGCATGTTTTCTATTTCATTGTTTTTCTTCCCTCTCTAATACCTTCTCGATTATTGTACAACCCATAGACAATCTACACTCTAGTTTAAAGTCTCTTAGGTCCCCCAAGCCAGATCTCACCCCAAGTCATCCTCTTTTTAGTGCCCAATATGCCTACCATCTACCTTGTATCACTCTACCTCTCCTCAAAAGTACAAAAAAAGATTTTTCAGCTCTAATTCAGTTCAACAACTTGTGTTAATGACCTAAAAACCCACAAAGAAAGGTTGACAGAATTGGTCTTAAATATGTTTTTAAATTATTAACATAATAATACCATAACAAACTTGAGAAAAACTGAGACTTATTTTGATGCAAGAAAGAATATAGGTCTCCTGCTATCATAAATCTGGCTCAGTGGAAAGACAGCAGGATATAGAGCCAGGGGATGCAATTTTAGATTCACTTTTGTAAATAATCTGCAGTGAGAATTAGCCCCAGTGGGTCTCTTTGTTGTTCATTGCTTCAGTTTCTATGACTACCGAATGGGAGTACATTAAAGGAAAAAAAATACTTTTTCACTCTAATTCTGTTCAATCAACATATATTGGGTGAGATACTTAGCCAGGTGTGTTGGGACAAACAGAGTTGCTTGTATCATGGCCTCTTTTCCTCAAGTCGTTTATAATTTATTTGGGCAAATAGACCTAGCAGGAACTAAGCAAAGAGAGATATTCTAACTATCACATATAATGTATAAATAAAGCATGGAAATACATAAGAATAATTTCACTTGGAAAGATGTCTAATGTGGCTAAATGGAAGAGTTGACATTGGAATCAATGGATATGAGTGCAAAGTGCAGAGAGAGAAAAATATAGCTTAGAATGGGAGAGTAATGGGAGCAAAAGAACAGAGGTAAGAAAGGCCAGGAAACATTTAGCCAACAATTAGAAATCTGATGGGTGATGAGATTGGAAAATTATCATTTGATTTCAATTTTATTTACAGAAGTTCTATTTCTTTTTTTTTAAGTCAGTTTTGTCCATCTTTATAGTTTGTTATTCTTTGCTCTATTTTCAAGCTTTAATAATTCTTTACTATATTAAACATGGTATTTCATAATCTGTCTCATAATTACAGTATCTGAGATTTGCATATATTGGACTCTTCTCTCTGCTGTTTCTGCTTACTTCCACTCAGGATAATTTGATATGTTTTTTTTTTTTAGATTTTTGATTATGAGCCACTCATTTTCACTGGAGTTCTTTGAGGCCTGATTTGAAGTAGGTTCTTCCAGAGGGAATTTGACTTTGCTTTTGAGAGTTGTGTGGTGGTACTACCAACATGAGATCACTTTAAGTAAATGATTCATTTGAAGTTTTTTGGCCTATAGAGGCATTGAGAATTCAGACCTATAAAACCATGAGCAGAGACCACATATGCTTCTCAAGGCAGATTTCCCTCCTTTCACTTCAGCACCAGGATGTTTTAAGATAAGTTTTCCAGCTTTCTCCTTCTGTTTATTTCTTGTTCATTCTTACACTAAGTGTAATGCCCTTTGGGATCCAAGTGTATCTTGGGGTTAACCATCCTTACTTCTAGGTGAGGACTATGGTCTTTCTACTGCTTCTTAGGCATGATGTAGCCATTACAGAGGAGCTCAAGACCATTAGGGATTCCCTCTGTCATTTATGTTTTAGGTCCTCGAATATTTTTTCACGTGAGCCCAACAATAAGTTTCAAAAGATTATTTTTACATTTTATTTAGCATTTTAGTTGTTCTAGCTATGCAGGTCAGTCAGGGCAGTTAGTCTGCTATACTGTTAGAAATGGAATTCATAAGTGTAATTTTTAGGTCATTAGTATCTTATTTTTTGCCTCAAAGTTTGGACTATATTTTGTAGTTACTAGAAATCCACTGGGTATTTTGTTTGTTTGTTTTAGGGGGAAGTGACAAGCTAAGAGCTGTTATTTGGAAACTGAGTCTGGCAGTGTAATAGAGACTGGAGATAAGTTAGAAAGTGTTTATCATAGTTTAGATAAGAGGTAAAGAAGTGTGATCTGGGAGGAAGGCACAGGGAATGAAAGAAAGCCTTAGATTGAAAAGAATACAGATAAGAAATGAACCTTTTTTCACTGGTTAAACCAACTTGTTGGAATGTAAAGAGAGGTATTGTTGAAGATATGTACTATAGGGGGGTCTTGGGAGCTCTAACTGAATTGTTAATAAAGTATCTGAATGCTAACCTGTCTATTATAATAAGGACATACTCATGTAATTGGACTTTCTAAGAAAGAAAATTCCACTCTAATCATTTTTAGTCTGAGCTTATTTGAGTAGGAATGTCTTAACCTACCTTGAGGTATGACAAATCCCAGGGAAATGCCACCTTGCTTTTTGTAATCCAGGAAAGCATCTTGCTTTTACTATAATCCTATGGATTCCTTATGGAATTAAATAATCACTCTTAATAGAATGAAAATAGATCATAAATTCAAATTTAATTAATTCTTCAAATTGTAATCTTTCATGTAGCAATCTGAAACAAAATTTATTTTTTCTTGCACAAAAAGAAAATGAAGGGTATAGAAACACAAAAAAGATAGAAGTGATTAAAATACGGGAAATAATGTCTCATTTTGTCAGCATTCTTAAAAAATTATAAAGGAATTAGTCTTATGATGCTGTTTTCTGATGGCTTTATGTTTGCTGCAAAGAAACATTTTTATTCACCTGTCAGTATTCAGAGTTCAAGCTCACAAGGCTGTCTTTCTGTGGGATGTTTATAATTAAATTCCCCTAACCATCTTTAACTAATGGGTTGATGATTAGAGATTCTTAAATTTGAAAGCGAGCTTTAAATATCATTTCTTTAGACTTCTCCTTCCATTGGGATGGACGATGGACTTAAGGAAAGAATGGTGGTGGTGGTAGGGTGGAGGAATTTAGAGTCAGAAACACCTGGCTTCAAATCCTACCTCTAACTTTTACCTGTATGTGATCTTGGGTAAGTGACCTTTCTCTATGAACTTCAGCTTATTTATAAAGGAAATCGGAATAATGATACTCGTTTCACAGAGTTGTGGTGGGTGTTAAACGAGATATTTATGCAAATGCCTAGCATAGTGTCTGGCACATTACAGGTACTCAGCAAATAGTAACTGTTGTTATTGTTTTATCATATTCAACTTGTCTTTGAATATCTCTCATGATATGGAACTTATTGTGATGCATCCTGTTAAATTTTTGTTGTAGGTTCTCTATCAAGTAAAAAATGTGACTCCCTGAAACTTCCATTCTTTGATCTATGTTTTGCCCTCTGAAACAACATAGAATACATATTTTCTTTCTTCTGAAGGACAAACCTTCAACCACTTAAAGATAGAGGTGATAGGGGCTTCCCTGGTGGCGCAGTGGGTGAGAGTCCGCCTGCCGATGCAAGGGACACGGGTTCGTGCCCCAGTCCGGGAAGATCCCACATGCCGCAGAGCGGCTGCGCCCTTGAGCCATGGCCGCTGAGCCTGCGTGTCCGGAGCCTGTGCTCCGCAACGGGAGAGGCCACAACAGTGAGAGGCCCGCGTACCGCAAAAAAAAAAAAAAAAAAAAGAGGTGATAGAGAGGGAATCATTAATTGAGCCATGTCTCTGTGACAACTGAAAGTCATGAGCTTCAGAGATTAGGTGGAGGCTCAGTCCCCTCTTCCGTTATACCAGGGGGAGAGGAAGTCTAGGGAGAGGTGCAGACACATTTGTAGCTTTGCTGAAATTTCAAGCACTTCTCTCTGTGATGTAAGGTGTTCAGCTGAGAGAGAGGATGTCTGTGGTGGGGTTAGAAGTTTTAGGAGAGTGGGAAAGCTTTGAAACCATTTCTGCGCAATGGTTTGACCAAGGACTATTGGGCAGCATTGAGGGTACAGCTAAGGTTGAAGACCCCATGTTAATATTGGCACCAATTGCTTGATGTGCTTTTTTTTAAGCTGCATTGGGTAGCCAGAATGGAGGCCAGAGTTGGTGATGTTTGAGTTTTCTCAAGTTTGAAGGCTTTCCAAGCAAGTAGAATAAATCATTGGTGTGGCAGGAGATTTGAGGAAGATGGCAAAAGAGTGCTCAAAGTATGGGGCCGTGGGCTCTCAGCTGAAAGAGAAAGAAGTAAAGGCAGGAAGCAGCTGATAGCTAAGAGAGAGAAGAGGGATCAAGGGACTAGAGGTCTTTCTGAGGTTGGAGGGTAACATGAGTAAAAGATATCCATTTATTGAATGCATCCTTTGCCCAACACTGCTCACATATAGGGTAATGAGATAAAAGATGGGAAACACAAAAGTCACAGTGCTGCCCTTGAAAAATTCACTTTTTAATAAATATAAATGGATTATTCTGAGCATTTTAAACTCTTGAACACTTCTGTGGAGTTTAAGAGGGGCAGAGATTGATAAAAAGCCATGGTTGAATGACCCTTTTCTTCTGTTTCCTTAAAATGGCACCATCTTAGAATTGAATCTTCTCCTTTTAGTTAAGTTGAGTTTTTTTTTTTTATTTTTGTGGTACACGGGCCTCTCACTGTTGATCTGTCCATTGGTGTAAGTGTTGATCTGTCCATTGGTGTAAGTGAGGTGTTAAAGTCCCCCACTATTATTGTGTTACTGTCGATTTCCTCTTTTACAGCTGTTAGCAGTTGCCTTATGTATTGAGGTGCTCCTATGTTAGGTGCATATATATTTGTAATTGTTATATCTTCTTCTTGAATTGATCCCTTGATCATTATGTAGTGTCCTTCCTTGTCTCTTGTAACATTCTTTATTTTAAAGTCTATTTTATCTGATACGAGTATTGCTACTCCAGCTTTCTTGTGATTTCCATTTGCATGGAATATCTTTTTCCATCCCCTCACTTTCTGTCTGTGTGTGTCTCTAGTTTTGAAATGGGTCTCTTGTAGACAGCATATACATGTGTCTTGTTTTTGTATCCATTCAGCAAGCCTGTGTCTTTTGGTTGGAGCATTTAATCCATTCACGTTTAAGGTAATTATCGATACGTATGTTCCTATGACCATTTTCTTAATTGTTTGGGGTTTGTTTTTTGTAGGTCCTTTTCTTCTCTTGTGTTTCCCACTTAGAGAAGTTCCTGTAGCATTTGTTGTAGAGCTGGTTTGGTGGTGCTGAATTCTCTTAGGTTTTGCTTGTCTGTAAAGTTTTTGATTTCTCCATCGAATCTGAATGAGATTCTTGCCGGGTATAGTAATCTTGGTTGTAGTTTCTTCCCTTTCATCACTTTAAGTGTATCATGCCACTCCCTTCTGGCTTGTAGAGTTTCTGCTGAGAAATCAGCTGTTAGCATTATGGGAGTTCCCTTGTATGTTATTTTTCATTTTTCCCTTGTTGCTTTCAGTAATTTTTCTTTGTTTTTAATTTTTGCCAATTTGATTACTATTTGTCTCGGCGTGTTTCTCCTTGGGTTTATTCTGTATGGGACTCACTGCACTGCCTGGACTTGGGTGGCTATTTCCTTTCCCATGTTAGGGAAGTTTTCGACTATAATCTCTTCAAATATTTTCTTGGGTCCTTTCTCTCTCTCTTCTCCTTCTGGGACCCCTGTAATGCGAATGTTGTTGTGTTTAATGTTGTCCCAGAGGTATCTTAGGCTGTCTTCATTTCTTTTCATTCTTTTTTCTTTAGTCTGTTCCACAGCAGTGAATTCCACCATTCTGTCTTCCAGCTCACTTATCCGTTTTTCTGCCTCAGTTACTCTGCTGTTGATTCCTTCTAGTGTAGTTTTCATTTCAGTTATTGTATTGTTCATCTCTGTTTGTTTGTTCTTTAATTCTTCTAGGTCTTTGTTAAACATTTCTTGCATCTTCTCGATCTTTGCCTCCATTCTGTTTCCGAGGTCCTGGATCATCTTCACTATCATTTTTCTGAATTCTTTTTCTGGAAGGTTGCCTATCTCCACTTCATTTAGTTGTTTTTCTGGGTTTGTATCTTGTTTCTCCATCTGGTACATAGCCCTCTGCCTTTTCATTTTGTCTATTTTTCTGTGAATGTGGTTTTCGTTCCACAGGCTGCAGGATTGTAGTTCTTCTTGCTTCTGTTGTCTGCCCTCTGGTGGATGAGGCTCTCTGGGTAGGTTTTGATTAGATTATTAAAGGTTATATTTTCTTAATTCTTTGCATGCCTTGTGAACTTTGATTGAAGGCCAAACATTGTAAGTTTTACACTGTTGGGTGTTGGATGTTTTTGTAGTTCTGTAAATAGTCATAAACTTTGTTATGGGATGCAGTTAAAGTACTCAAAAAAGATTTTTTGAATCTTCCTTTGAAGCTTTTTAAGGCCCAACCAGAGCTGCCTTTAACCCAGGGTTAATTTTGTCTGACCATGAGCCAATACACTTCTGAGTATGCTATTTGATACTTTGTGATTGACAAGGTTTTTGCTACTCTGCCTTGTGGTAAAGTGAACTGTTCCCGGCCCTGTATGAGCTGTCAGAATTGTTCTCTCAGTTCCTTTTTGGGTAGATCTTTTTGCAGCCTTAGGTAGTTAGTTCCTTCATTTCATGCACTGATCAGTACTTGAGACCCTCTGAAGATTTGGAATGCTCTCTATGCAGATATCTTTTTCCTGGTACTCTGCCCTGTGTGCTCTATCTAGTTGCTTTGGACTCTGTTCCCTCTCAGCTCTGTCTCCTCAACTTATGAATATGAGGCTAGGTTTTATGTGGTTCTGGTTTCCTGCCCACTGCAGTGGGCTGGAAAATCCATCCAAGTGATAAACTGGGGCAGTCTTAGGGCTCATCTCATTTATTTGCCTTCTTTTGTCCTGTGATGTCTGATGTCTGAAAACCACTGTTTAATACATTTTGTTTCTTTTTTGCTGTTGTTTCAAAAGGGAGGATAAATCTAGTCCCTGTGACTCTTTGTTACTCCGTTGTGTTGAGAAGTTGAAGTTCACCACTCTCATCATGGAAGTTTTTAAGGGATAGATCATTGAGTTAATATAAGAAATACTGGAAGCAGCTCCTGACTCTAGAGAGAAGGTGCTAGAAGGAATTAAGAGAGGAGGTCAGGCTTCAACTGTCTGGAATGTGTTTATGGCTGGGCTGTTTTCCTAAAAAGATGTTTGCAGGCACTGTAGTAAATAAGGGAAAAGATGTTGCTCATGGCATTCTATCTTAAGAGCATAAGGCAATGTAGGACACGTGTCATCCTGGCACTTAGGGTCACCAAATATTTCCAGTCAGCTTATAAATTTAGCAGTTCATTTGTTAAACATACAAATAAGAAATGATCACCTAATATGATAGAATGATCTTCCTCAAATCACACCAAAAATGTAGAATAAAATATGACCCATAAATTTTCACAAAATAATAGGAGCAGACATCCAGCTACATGAAGATGAATGAAGCTGCCAGGAAGTCAGCTAGACTCACTCAGTAGCCAAGGGATTCATTCCCACACCTCAGTCTAGCAAAATTACATATTAGCACGTGTCATGAGTCTTTGGGGTTGCTCACAATTAGTCGAAATCTTGAATGCTAAGTACATGAATGCCAAAGTTTTGTATTATTCGGGGCTACTGTTTCCTGAGTATCTTAAGGCATGGAGGTTTGGGAAGAAAAAGAACAGAAAGAATGAAACAAAAAAAAAACAAAAACAGTAATTTTAAGCCCAGTTATTCTTTGAATTTACACTGGTTTAGTCTAGTATTACTCTGAGAACCCAAGCCTCTAATTGGACCATCAGCATGACGCCAGAGTGCCCCTATCTTGTGAATGACAGAGCAGTGCTTGCCACTGCACTGCTTTACTCTGTGCTGGAAAGAGTTAGCCAACCCATCATCTCTTTATATCCTCTTTGATTCTTAGATCTTAAGTATTACTAGTCCAGGAAATAGGTGCCATAAATCATCTTTAGTGGTTGGCCACCTAGTTCATTGAAACAAGCTTCTTAAAGATGGTCTTTAAAATAGTTTTAAATTGAGGGAAGGCAAATGGCTGGGTGTTCCAGGACTTGGATGCTGTTCAAGGCACACAAGTTGGCATGGAAGAGAGAAATGAGACAGTAGTTGGCTGAGAGATTTATTTAGGCTGCATGTAGAAGAAAAGTGATGAAATAGGATTTATGTTTTGAGGCTCTGCATAGTTTCTGGCTATTGAATTCCTACCCTCTCTGAAATTGGTACATTTTAGGCCTCACTTTCAAGTTAAATTCATCCCATTCTCCAGGGCCAATTTGGATGGAGCTGGATTCTCAACCATGACACATATACGCATATAGGCAATAAATATTTCAGTAAAGTGTTATTTAAAACCCATGATAAAAACCATCACTAATGGTTGACATTAGAGAATTTTAAATCTCAGAGTTCAATTCAGCTTCCTTCAAAATTTGGCTATTCAAAATTAGATTCTGGTTAGAAAAACTGAGAACAAATTGGGGTGACTTTGCTAATTATTTGCTATTTACAAAACTATTATTGATACAGTCCTTCAGAGAAATCCCTCCTCTTTTTGAGCTAGTGCTTTGGAGCTTTACTTAAAATTAAGGAGTCCCTTTACTTTTTGGTTTAGCATTCAATTTGCACATGTGTGATTCAGTTCAGTAGGTATTTATTTTACAACTACTATGCTTAAGGTAGCTTATTAAGTGCTGTGGGTAGGAATAAAAAGAAATAAAACACAGCTTCTGGCATGTAGGGAAGGTGAACTGTGAGCCCAAATAAGCTTGTTCAATGACAGGTATGGTGCAAACATCGTGGGAGGCAGGAACAACTCTTGATGGGACATCAGATGAAGAAAAGAGCATTTCTGGCTGAAGAATTATGGAAAGAAACCTTGCAGCGAACAGGCTTTTCCCTGGGACTTGGAGGATAGTTGGATTTTGAAAGTTGGTCCAGAAGGGCTGGAGACAGTAAAGGCGGGGGATATATTCATCTAACAGAGAATGGAATCAGAGAGTAAGAAGAAAATGTATAATAAATACAATATTCAATTGTACAATTTTACCACATTGTCCAGCTGAGTATATGTCAGTTCTGGAGTGTGCATATTCCTTTTCTTTGGTCCTGGGTCTTGAAAAAGAAATTATTCATCCCATATTCCAGAGAGGGACTTAAGTTTGTGCAAATGTTCTAACTGGTGTTTTCCAGCACAAGCTAACCATAGATAGTACAGTGATTAATACATACTAGATCAGTAAG
This sequence comes from Globicephala melas, assembly GCF_963455315.2. Classification (NCBI taxonomy): domain Eukaryota; kingdom Metazoa; phylum Chordata; class Mammalia; order Artiodactyla; family Delphinidae; genus Globicephala; species Globicephala melas. Next base: position 95,842,425 of record NC_083315.2, read on the forward strand.
CATCTGTTTATAAAGCAACACCAAGTTCCCAAGTCTTCTCTGAAATGTGGGGTAAAGCATGGAACACTGGGGTGAGGATTCAGTTTACTAATGACTGGGTTTGGTTTTGTTCTAATAAACTTCTTCCTGGGGTCTTGAAGATAGAATCGTGCATTGCCTTATGCTGAGTATTTGCTTGGGACTCTGATTATAAACCTACATCAAAGGACCATGCCATGAGCTGTGTTAACACCTCATTAACGCTCTCTACACAGGAATCTCAGGTATTGAAAGTATCATGTCACGTCTGTTTCAGTACACTTAGGCATAACCTCTACCTCATCCTGAGTTAAATAGTCTTTATTTTCTTTGGAATTTTATGTTTGGGAAGGAAAGGAGGAAAAGGAAGAGGCAAGATAATAAGTGGTGTAAAAGGGTAATCCAATTTGTTTCTTATTTGCTTATTCTGTATCTAAATGAGAACATTGTTTTTAAATGTACAGTATTGATTTCTCTTAGGCATTTAAAAAAAAGAGGAACAACAGATTAAGTGCCTAGTTGGTTGATGGCTAAATTTAAGGAATCTGCAGGTACAAGAGCCATCGTTTTTAAGACATTACCATTCTTTTCACTTTTCCTTTCTTATAATGCTGATTAGCTATAATGGATAAATAACGATTATGGATGAAGATTTACATAACAGATGAGTCTGTTTATAAACTATGCTGAGCTCCTGACCATCCTGCCAACCTTTTTAGGAATCCATACAAACTATTTATTGGTGTCTACAGTGCCCAAATAGCTTCTAATTGCAAGTATGTAAACATAAATGAAAGTGGAAGTTTAGAATTGATGCAGTGGGCAATTCTAATAAAACTTCAAATTGACAGGAAGATCCAGTTCTACTTCCACCATGTTATTTTTTTCCATTTTATAGTCAACAAAATTTTTTCATATAAATGGCAGCAGATCCCAATTATAGGAGAGGGGAAGGAGTGAATTATTGACCTTCACAGATGAGGTCTTTTTCAAAGGCTTATCCACTTAGATACCTTTGAAAATGCAAAACTGTAAATGAGATTTTTTTTCCTTATTGATTTGGTCAGTTGGTAAAAGGGGGATGACAATAAGAGGAATGCACGGTCCCCATTTTCTGATCTTTCTGAGGTTGTAATAGAGAGGTTATACATTTCATCTGTGCTGACAGGAATTTGAAATATTATAGATAGGTTTCCTGAGCTCAACCACTATTTACTGTTTGACTGTAATGTCCGTCTCTTTCTGCTTCTTCAATATTGTTTGCACTTTACTTTTCTGAAAAGGGTCTTGATTGAGCCATACAAGGAGAGATATTTCTATCTTTCTGCAAGATCAATGAAGATGTGTTTACAGATCCCTGGCACAGTGTAAACACCACAATAATGGATTTTAGTCCATGTTGACTGAAAGCTCTTTTTCTTTGTTGCATGTCAATCTTGTATCTATTACTTGATTGCAACATAAAAAGCTATTTGGCCAAACACTGAAACAACAACTGTATCAGTCGAGCTGAGCTGGAGTAGTTACCTGAACTAAATATATGCAGCCCTTAGCCAGACAAGCCACTTTCAGGCTGAAAGCAGGCAAGACTTCATTTGCCTTTCATTTAGCAACCATTTCATGGATGTAGTCACCTAAAGTTTGTTTTTTTTTTCCTCCTGAAGACATTTTAATTAACCTTCAGTTGTGACTGCAAGTCCCACTTTAATCAGATAATTTTATATATATAACTATAGCTCTGTTATTATTTCTTGAAGGAGAGACTTGAGTTCCCAGAAAAAAAGGAAAGTTCCACACACTCATCATGGTCTCTACTTCCTGGTAACATGGGCTGGTTTTTGAGCTTGTAAAGAAAATAATGACTCTCCCCACTGCATATACTATATATGACTATTCAGCAAATGATGCTGAGATTGGAGATGAAAGATTTCTTCATTCTGGTCATTTCAGTATCAAACCCATCATATTTAGATATTCGTGTCTTAGTCATTTAACCTCTAGAGCAGCTAAAGGTTATGGCTTACACCAAACCATCTTGAAGATGGTTCAGGATATCTGTCAGTACTGACTCCATGTCCCGGGCATAGGTTGCAATTATTCTTAGACACAAACAAGAGTTAAATTGGCACATGTGATAAGATGATTGGATATCGAGAAACTTTTTCAGGGAAACCATTTCTCCCCTCATAGTTTTTTTTTTTTTCTTTTGCAAAAAGCACCTAAGCACTCATCTGGGATACCATGGCCCCCAAAAAATTGTAATAGAAAATTCTTCGGGAATAGATACATTATGGCTAATCCTGCAGCACAAGTACTGCCTATAAAAGTAATGGGAATGAATTTTACTGCTGTAATCATATATCACTCACTATAAGAGATACTTAGAAAAGATTTGTGTAACTCAAATTTTAGTAAATAGAGTTGTGCTTTGAAGGAGATAGGAAACCTGCCATTAAAGAAAAGTTGCATTCAATGTAGTTTTAATATTAAGAACCCCTTTTCCATGTGTATAGTCATCCATTAACTAACTGTTTTTTAAGTCTGTATTTTTGTAGAGCAGATGAAGCACAATTGAATATAAAAATATCCTCTCTCGAAAAATCCTGTGTTGGTTTTCATACTTTAGAGATTTTGAGTTGGATGGTACCCTCATCTTTCAGATGAAGGAACTGAAACCTGGAACAATTAAATGATATATCCAAGTTCCTGCAACCAGCTTAGTAACACAGGTCTCTAAATGCATAGTCTGGTACTTGTTCTTCCCGCATGTTCTCTGAGAAAACGAGAAAGGGAGTCCATTGGGGAGCGCTTTTAATTTCCTAGGGCTGTCATAACAAAGTGTCACAAACTAGGTAACTTAAAAAAACAAAAATTTATTCTCTCAAAACTGTGGAGGCTAGAAGTCTGAGGTCCAGGTGTCAGCAGGGTTGGTTTCTCCTAAGAGGAAGGAAAGGTACCCAGCATCTGCTAGAGTTACATTCACTGTAAACAACAACAAAATTGCTTTAAGCCTCCTTCAAGGGCAATTTCAGAATTATCACCAAAACTGAAACTCAAATAAGGGACAAAAGTGTGGTGATACTCTTTGTTGTAGACCTGGTCACGTCTGTTTTGGATCACAAAGAAACAACCAGACTGAAAAAGTTGCTGTTACTGATTGTTCAAATGAGGTATTTTGTTGTGGCCCAAATATATTCCTGAACAACTGTTTAAAAATCTAAGGTTAAACCTAGTTCTTGAATATGTAGCATGAAAGCATTCATTCTTATGCTCTACAATGATGATGTACATGAAGACATGCTAATTTGAAAAGTATTTAGAGTTACACTACATGGTAGAAAAGTGCTCAGTCAATAAGCATTTTCACAATCACAGTGTTGACTGGGAAAAACATATGCAATTGAGCCCAGATGGGGCAAAATTCAAGATATGAAAAGCCTGCTATGAAAGCCAAGGTGCTCTCTCCCCAGCAGGAGCCGTCACAGTTTCAATCAGAGCACTACGCCTGTGGTTAGCTTCTTGACTTTCTTTATGTATACAATAAGGTGCTACAAGATAAGGTTTGTTTAAAGCAATTGTTTGAATAATTTTCTTTTAAGAAAAATTCCTTTTAAAACACCAACCCTCACAGTTGGCTCCCAGTGTCACTGTGGTCCAAAGAACAGATTCACAGCAAACAAATTTCTAAAGAGTATTTCTTGTGTTTGTTGAACAAAATGAAGGGATATAGTGTAGTAATTTTTGTTTCTTTCTCATAAGTCATAATTGCTCCTTTTCCTTTCTCCTCAAAATTTCTAGAGATACCCTCCCAGACCACACCTTGGAACCCCATGCTGTCTTCTTTCCCCTCTGTCCTCTTTCCCTCATTCACAAAAATCTGAGAAACGCTCGGGGAGGAAGGAACCCTTTCAAGGGCAGAAGAAATAAAAAGCTAAAGTCAATGAAGTTAGAAATCTTACTAACAAGCAGGGAAAGAGGAAAGAAGAAAGGCCTGGGATATTCATACATTTATCATTTTTATCCCTGTAAATTTGTAATGAAATGGGAAGTGACTGGGAAAATGTCTTCTAAATAGATGAATGCAATGTAGCATAATGGTTACAGATTGAGCCCTGGAGAGCCTGAGTTAGAATCCTGTTTCTACCTGTGAAATCTTCATTTTTTTTTTTAATGTAAAATGGAGATAATTATAGTACGTACCAAGTGGAGTTGCTTAAAGTATTAAGTAGATAACCTATGTAAAGCAATTACAAATCACTGGCTCATAGTAAATATACCATAAATGTTTGCTGCCATTATCATCGTTATTATTACATCAACATTGTTATTACTTAGCATGGGGAAAGTCCTAGAAAAGGTAGCTGATCTTGTGTGTGTGTTTAAGAAATTGGAGAAAGTGAGATATCACAGTAAGGGACAAAAACCTGGAAAGAATGAATATATTTTCACCCTTATAATAAAAAGCTGCTGATTACATTGACTTGTTTAGCTGACTCTCTCAATTAACATCCATATGGTAGGACTCTAAATGATTTTAGATTACCTGACATAGTTGAACTGAAATTGAAATCTGAGAGTTAAATGAATTTCAGGTTTAGCATCAATTATGTAACATGGGAGTCTTTATAAGGCTTTTTTTAATTGAATAAAGGGTCTTTGATAAATATTTTCTTAAGATGATAAAGAATGCATCATAGAAATTTCAGTTTCATCATTAGGCACATGTGATCTGACCCTGTAGTAAGATACAGCTATTTAAATTCCCACTATGAGTATCAAACACTGTGCCATATCTTTGGCAGGATTCTGGGCATAACACTGCCAGGGTTTTCCTGGAAATAGCTCAAAAAGCATTAAGAAAACCATTGGCATTTGTGTCCACGTATTTAAGTGAGTCTGGGATCTCAGGATAGTGTGATGTTGAGTCAGAGAAGAAGCAGTGCTTGGATGCTCAACCTTTGAACAATGCCTTCTTGCTTTATCTCTGTGCAGTTATCCTAAACTGATGGATTCAATACAACATCATTTATCCCATTGACTGTTGACAAAATTAGCAAACTTTTTTATTGATGATAACTAAAAATATTATTTAAATGTTAAAAATAATATGTATATTATGGTTAGAGCATAAATTCACATTGATTTTTAAAATAAAACATAGTCTTCAAAGAAACTTCCACTTTTAGTGGGCCACTTTGGGTTATACCTCTTACCCTTCCTTCTTCTGCCTGGGGTTAATGTGGGAGAAACTCCGTAAATAAAATGGTATTTGAGCTGTTGTTTGGAGAAGAAGTATGTAAATATGTGATTCTGATACTCCCTGGTCAGACTTGATCTGACTGAGCTTCAAGTCAACGTTAGGTCATAAAGTGCTGGTTTTCCTCATAGACTGTGTGTGTATATCCATTATAGGGGAGGAGAACCTGTTTCAGATCACTGGATAAGTTCCTTCTTTAGTTTTTATCATCAGACCAGAAGGTGTGAGTAATACATGCTTTGATAAAGATCTAAATATACCTGATATACATGAATTTGGGAAAAGTAGTGTTGAAGGGAGTGAGATGTACAGACAGAACTTAGACAGATTGCTGGAATTTATTGCAAGCCACCAGGAGGTAAAGAAATAAAAGCTGGTTGAAGTGACCTCTCCCCACTTCAAAATCAAGATAAAGATTTGCCCCAAACTGTGAAGACCATACTTCTCAGCCACGACTTCCTTGGATGCCTCCAAAGCAGTGAGTAGCGAAATACAGTATCATTTAGTAAAATATAACAAAAGGAAGTCAATCACGTAGTTATAAAATATATTACTTTAACACATAATATGTAATTTTAGTGTTAACTTAGTATTATTTGGGTAAGTTGTGGTAGAGGGTAGCAGAATTTAAATAGCATATTTTTAAGAGAGGTGATCTAGGCCAAAAATATTGTTAAAGTATTTGAGTAAATTTCTGGATGATGTATCTGTAATAAATAGTGAGGGAAGTTTTGGGCATAGGGGACACATTTAGCCCATTTCCATTTCCAGTACTATGGAGGATTCTAAACTCCTACATTGCCTGGGAAAAAACTGGAAAGATGACAGGTTATCATTTTGTCTCAGTGTGAGAAGTTTCTGCTGTACTCTTAAACTGCACTTAACAAACTATCACGACCAGGTGTGTTTTTGCAGGTTGGAAGTTCTGGGAAGGAAATAGGGGATTCAATTAGCATTAAAATTGCCATTAGTCCTAGAAAGGATTATCTTTCGAATTGATGTGTACCAGGCTGAGAAATGAGAGTAAACTTTTTCCAAGTACTGGAGTGATGTTAAGTCAATAATGAAAAGGGAGTGGATCCACTGTTCATTGTTAAAGGTATGAAAATAATGTAGATAATTAGGTGATTGACCTGATAAGTGACATTATATGTCATTGTCATTTGTTAATATTTTCAAATTTTTGGTTGAATGGAAATGTTTGCATTATTATAAAAAGCAGTTATAAGTTTCATCTGTTTTGTATATTTCAAAATGAAGAACTTTACAGTAGAAGCAGTAGGGTTTATTTGCTTGTTTGTTATATATTCATTGAATGTAATGTAAGATTTTCTAGAACATTTTGAGCATCTCAAAGAGATAAAGAATCAATAGGTCACTATTTTATCATTTCCCTTTTTGGTTAGTGATACTAACTGCATGACGTTAGACAATTTTAGTGTGTCATAAAAATGAATAATTCCTAGTCTCAAAGAATGTTATAGCTGCAAGGGACTTCAGAGTGCATCTGTTTCAACACTTTACAAAACTAGTTAATAATAAATAAAGAGGAATCATATTCTCTTTTCACTTTTGATTAAATACTTCTGTGTCTATTTAGCAAACGATCTGTATAAGCTAGAGGAACCTTTAGCAGTCATGAACAAAATAAATAGTATATATTATATGTTTTTGTTTCTTAGTGTCAAAAAATTTTTAAAACAGATTTTTTTAATAAAAAAAGTTGTGTTTATTTTTTAAAATCTAATACTAGGCATAGTGGGAGAGACTTTTAAATAATTTAACAAGATATGTATTTCATGATCTTATTTTTTTGTGTGAAAAGGTATATACAGAAACTTTTCAATGGAGAAAGCTTAACTCTCTCACTGTGTGTTTATACTATTTGGATTGTTTTATCTATATATGTATCATGGAATCTGTCCTCAAATGATAATAATGAAGTACTGTATGAATACATTTTATATTTATTCATTTATTCTGACAGCATATATTCACTGAATGCCTGCTCTGTGCCTGTCCTGTCCTAGGTTGTGGATATTGTAGTAAACAAAAAGCAAAGTCCCTATTCTAAAGTGACTTACATTTTAGCATGGATGCCAAACAATAAGTAGACGAATAACTAAATAGATAAACAAACTGATGTCAAGAAATGATACATGCTACAAAAAAATTTATAAAGTGGGTTGGTAAATGTTTATGGTCAGAGACCTTTTTATATAAGAGGGTCAAGGAAGCTCATTCTGAGGATGTGACATTTGAATAATAACTAGAATGGAAGGAGAAAGTAAAACATGAATGAATTCTGAAGAAACAAATAGGAAGAAGAACAAAGACCCACAGTGAGAACTAGCTTAGGGTGTGAGGAATAGAATAACCAAGGGGAAAAGTGATGGGACATTGGGGTGGAAGTGGTGTGGATTCAGGATTTTATTCTAGGTATGAGTTGCCATAAGATAGAAGAGAACAGGAGGATGAAATAATTTAATGAATATTCTTGCAAGATTACTCTATCTGGTGTGTGGAGCATAATCCAGAAGGGAAGAAAAAACTGATGATTCAGGAGAGGAAGAGGACAACTGCAGGAGTAAGGTCCTGGAGTAGGTGAGAGGCATGGGACCTAGTACACAGTGCAGGGGTTGGCATAGATAGAGCATATACACTCTAAACCCACTATAATGGGAGAATAAGCAGAGTAGATGGGCAGGTTCAGGTAAGTGACTAAATTTGACACTGGGAGCATGTGAAAACTCTCTTCTCATCCCTTCTGTTTTTCAATAAAATAAGAAAAACTTAATCAGCTTAAAACGAGGAAAAGGAAGTGGTGTTGAAGCTTCAAAGAGAGAAGAGATAATAAGCTGTTGTCCAAAGTGAATCAACTGGATACACGTAAACATGTAAATTTGTGTGTGTGTGTGCATGTGTGTGTGTATATATATATAAACTTCCATATACCTAAATTTACATATATCTACATTTACACTATCGATGAATCAATCTATCTGTTAAACTGCCAATAGTCTCTAGGGTAAAGTCTAAATTGTAACATCTAAGAGCCAATATGTTGTTTTCAGGCCCTGATGAGCTATATTCATATGCATTTTATTACTATTCCTGACATTTTTTTCTCACTGTTGATTAAGTCATTGAGATAATCCACTAAGTGAAATAAAAGTTATGGAAAGAAAAATTAATATTTCAGAAAGCAAAATACTTACAGTGGACTAAGTCTTTGATTCCAGAAGCATGCTGAGCAGCTAATTGCTGTGCTTGGCTTCCCATGATGTGCCATTTCTCACTCTCTCATGATATGGGGTGACTGGGGTAAAGAGAAGAAAAGGATAGTAGAGACACTGAGAGCTTTATATTACAATGTACCATATTCACTTTGCTTTTTATGTCTGTTTATATATTTTTCTTCATTTTACACTGTTCAGGAAAAAAGAAATCTTTAGAAGAGCAGCAGTAATACTTGGCCTGTGTTAGAGCCACAGTTCAGTGCTTTTCTAGAAGCTTGACATTGAGGCCTATGGCACAAACATTGGTTATTTTGTGTTTTAGAAAGTGCTGTCAGCTCAAGGATATTAGTGAGTAATGCTGTAATGAGACAATCTTAAATGGATTAATAATACAGGATTTTGGTGAGAGTTAAATATGAAAACATATGTAAAGCGTGTAATGCCATGTACATACCAAATACCCTCAAACCTTATCTATTATTATTATTGTTATAATAATGATTATGATTAGAACTGTTGTTATTAAAATTTGATGTTATCAGAATATCTGGATGAATGTTATGAGGCTTATGTTATACATAAATTTACCTCTTGGGATATAGCCAGGATGGCATTGCTGACTATTATGTGTTGAAATACATGGTAAAATTTTAGATCTGCACTCATAACCTGTATAGAACAAGACCACTAATGAATGGGCCTTATCTTGGAAGGTCTTACAAGCCAAGATAAGGAGTTGGGATTGCCGATGGGATGGTAGAAAATGGGCAGCCAATAAAGGTAGTAAGACTACAGTGGTATGATTGGTCTATCTGAAATAATTGGCTTTCAGTGACATGGCAGATCAAGTGAGTTCAGCACCCTGTTCCATTCAAAACATTCAGAAACTATGGGTAAAATAGTTCAAAAATGAAATATATTAAATGCTGTACATGTGCCAGAAGGGGAAATTGGAAGCTAAAAATTATACCACAGGGATAATTTCACAGCTCACTGTGCACAGGACGCACATGAGAAAAGTCATCCCCACTGACGCTGAGTTCACAATTGAACTTATATAGCACAGAGGGAAACAAGAAAGTCAGGAGGTGGAGCCAGCAGAAAAACAAACAAAGAACTTCAGAAAAATTAGAGTTCTGTGAACTTGTGACAAGAGAATAATCTGGGAAAACTATAAAATTAGTACTTAAAATAATTTAAAAAGAATAAAAATCTTGACTAAAAAAGGATAATACGAAAAAGATAAGGCAGATCTGAAAAAGAAGCAGATAAAACTTTCTGAAATTCAGTATATAAACATTGAAATTAAAATCTCAATGGGTGGTTTTAAGAGCAGTTTTGACACAAGAAAAGAGAGAACTAATGAATTGGAAAAGAAATCTAAGAAAATTATGTGGAATGCAGCCAGTGATTAAGTGCTTGGAAATAGGGAAATTAAGAGACATTGAGTATAGTTTTCATTTATTTATATTTTTAATAGATTTTTTTGTATAGATTTTATCTATGTATTTATTTATTTTTGGCTTCATTGGGTCTTTGTTGCTGCACGTGGGCTTTAGTTGCGGCGAGCGGGGGTTACTCTTCGTTGTGGTGCATGGGCTTCTCACTGTGGTGGCTTCTCTTCTGGAGTATGGGCTCTAGGCACGTGGGCTTCAGTAGTTGTGGCATGCAGGCTCAGTAGTTGTAGCTCACGGGCTCTAGAGCACAAGCTCAGTAGTTGTGGCGCATGGGCATAGTTGCTCCGCGGTATGTGGGATCTTCGCAGACCAGGGCTCGAACCCATATCCCCTGCATTGGCAGGCGGATTCTTAACCACTGCGCCACCAGGGAAGCCCATACATTTTAAATTGTGTACCATTCTGAGTAGCATGATGAAATCTAGTGCCGTCCTGCACCATCCTGCCAGGGACATGAGTCATCCCTTTTTCCAGTGTATCCCACCCCTTAGTCACTTAGTAGCCGTCTCTGTTATCAGGTCAACTGTTACGGTATCACAATGCTTATGTTCAAGTAACCCTTATTTTACTTAATAATGTCCCCAGAGAGCAAGAGTAGTGATGCTGGCAATTCAGAGCAGCAAAAGAGAAGCCATAAAGTGCTTCCTTTAAGTGAAAAGGTGAAAGTTCTTGACTTCTTAACAGAGATCACATTCACGTAATTTTTATTACAGTATTGATGTTATAGTTGTTCTATTTCATTATTAGTTGTTGTTGTTAGTCTCTTTAGTGCGTCATTTATAAATTAAATTTTCTCATGGTATGTATATATAGGAAAAAACAGTATATATAGGGTTTGGTACTATTTGTGGTTTCAGGCACCCACTGGGGGTCTTGGAATGTATCCCCTGTGGATAAGGGGGACTACTGAAGTTGTTCTCCATGTGGTTGCAAAGGGTTTGGGTCAAACTTCAAAGTCGGAGGGAGAAGCTGCCCTCAAAACTTCCCTCACTTAGGACACCAGCCACAAGTTCAGGGCTCCCAGAGCTACCCTCATTTCAGACCACCTGTGAGCATTCCCAGGACCACACTCACGTTGAATGATTAGCAGGACTCAAGACAGTGCTGTGCTTACAATTAGAGTTTTATTATATAAAAGGATACAAAATAGAACCAGCCAAAGGGAATAACACATAGGTTGAAGTCTGGGAAGGTCCAAATGTGAAGTTTTCAGTTGTCCTTTCACCTCCAGAGCCCCAGGCAGCATTCCTTCCTCCAGACTACAATGTGTGATGAAACTCCAGAGTGTACTGCCAGCCAGGGAAGCTCACCTGAGTCTTTGGCATTCAGAGTTTTTATTGGAACTCAACCACATACTGCCCTTGTGGCTGGCCTACACTCCTGCAGGCCAGAGCTGATATGTCATAGCTCAAAGTCCCCAACATAAATCACAATGTTAGACTGATTGGTTGCCAAAACCCCCAATGAACAAAGACAGTTTATTCAGGCAGGATATTACAGGGGCCTAGAGGTTACCTCCCAGTAGCCCAGGGTAAATGCTAGACCTCTCTTTGGGTGAGGTTAATTCTTCATTATGCAGTGGTTCTGTCACCAACTAGATATAGTGTTAGGTTTGTTTGTTTCTTTCTGATTTTAGTTGTTAGGAATTACTTTTAAAATAATTTAGTTTACTTTTATAATTTTATAACATATTGAGGGTCCCAAGGTCAAATCTACAAAATAATGGATGTTTAGAGAAGTCTAGTGCCTGTCCCTCTCTCCTTACTCTATTCCATCCTTCTTGTATAGGTAAACTTTAGTTGTTTCATAGCTTATCCTTTATTTTATTTTATTTTTTTGCTGTACGCGGTCCTCTCACTGTTGTGGCCTCTCCCGTTGCGGAGCACAGGCTCCAGACGCTCAGGCTCAGCAGCCATGGCTCACGGGCCCAGCCGCTCCGCGGCATGTGGGATCTTCCCAGACCGGGGCACGAACCCATGTCCCCTGCATCGGCAGGCGGACTCTCAACCACTGCGCCACCAGGGAAGCCCTCCTTTTTTTAAAAAAAATATTAAAAGTACATAAATGAATCTGTTTATATTCTCCCCTTTTCAGATAAATAGCAACCCCAGCAAAACTTTTTGGAAAAAATTATTCTTTCTTCACAGATTTGCAATAGTACCTGTCATATACCATGCGCATTGTGTGTGTAGGTCTTTATACACATACTTCTGTTCCACTGAGCTATCCAGCATCAATACCAAATTGTCCTAATTACTGCAGCTTTATAGTAAGACCTGATATATGGTAGGGAAAGTCCTTCTGCCTTGTTCTATTTCTTCAAGGGGCTTTTCTTGGCTCTTTGATATTTGATGTATACTTTAGGTTTAACATTAGATTTCTCCAAAAAGTGTTGTGGTATTATCAACAGGACGTTGAATTTATACATCAGCTTTGTACAAATTGACATCCTTACAATGCTGTCTTTCAATTCATGAATATGGTATATCTGTTCATATATTTAGAGCTACATGTTTTTCCATAATGTTTTATAATTTTCTCCAAAATTGTCTTAAGCATCTTTGTTAGATTTATTTCTATGCATATATTTGGTGGTACCCTAAATAATAACTTCCTTAAAATTTTGATTTTCTGTTTCTGCCTGGTACATAGAAATGAAATATATTTTTAAAATAATAATTTTATATCCAGCAAATTTGCTAAACATTTTCTCATATGTTTTAACATTTTATCATAAATTCTTTTATATTTGGGGGGTACATAGTCATATCATTTTTGGTAACAATAATTATATCTATTTTTCAATCCTTCTACCTTTTTTCTTGCCAACCTGCATTGGCCAGGATCTCAAGTTTTTGACCTAGAGAACATCATTTCCTTGTTTTGAATATCAAAGCTATAAATTTCAATATACCAACATTTTAAATGACTTTTTTTTAGATAGAAAATCCTCTTCTATTTCTGTGTTGCTAAGAGATTTTTCTTTTAAAGCAAGATTTAACATTGAATTCTGTGATTTCTTTGTCTCTATTTAAAAATTACATCTTTTCATAGTTCGTTAGTTAATGTTAATTTTAATAGATTAATTAATTGATTTGTTTTCTCATCTTAAACTAGCCTTGCTTATTTATTTATCTATTTATTTATTTATTTTTGGCTGTGTTGGGTCTTTGTTGCTGTGCGCAGGCTTTCTCTAGTTGCGGCGAGCGGGGGGCTACTCTTTGTTGAAGTGTGCAGGCTTCTCATTGTGGTGGCTTCTCTTGTTGCAGAGCAGAGGCTCTAAGCATGTGGGCTTCAGTAGTCGTGGCACGCAGGCTCAGTAGTTGTGGCTCACGAGCTCTAGAGCACAGGCTCTTGTGGCGCATGGGCTTAGCTGCTCCACAGTGTGTGAGATCTTCCTGGACCAGGGCTCAAACCCGTGTCCCCAGCATTGGCAGGTGGAATCTTAACCACTGCATCACCAGGGAAGTCCACTAACCTTGCTTAAGCTTAGAATTATCTTGTGGTAACTCAGTCTGGTCATGAGACTAGTCTTCTTCTACATTGCTGAATTTATTTAGTTTAGGATTTTTCACCTTTGTTTATAACACCTTTTTTTTTTTTTTTTTTTTTTTTTTTTGTGGTATGTGGGCCTCTCACTGTTGTGGCCTCTCCTGTTGCGGAGCACAGGCTCCGGACGCACAGGCTCAGCGGCCATGGCTCACGGGCCCAGCCGGTCCGCGGCATGTGGGATCCTCCCGGACCGGGGCGCGAACCTGTGTCCCCTGCATCGGCAGGCGGACTCTCAACGAGTGTGCCACCAGGGAAGCCCTATAACAGCCTTTCTTTTTCTAGCTATCAGTGTTAGGCTTTGGTATCAAGGCTATGCTAGCTTCATAAATATATTGATACTAGTGGGTATCTCTTTATTTTTTATTTTCTATGGAACAGTTTTTATAAGATTTGAATGATTTGTTTCTAGAATGTTTGAACCTGGAGTTTTCACTGTGGGAAAATTTTTGTGAGTACTGAGAGATGAAAAAAAAAAAAGTCCTGGTTTTGTTAAGAACGTACAAGAAGAGGTGGGCAACATACAGTGTTCACTACAAATAGTGATCATCATCCCTACCTCTCAGAGATGTTGTAAAGTTTAAACAAGGAAGCAACATGAAAGTACTCAGCATAGTTCCTGGCTTATGTATTCATTGTTCTTATCTACTAGTAGCTCTCTAAGCTTGTGAGGCAGCTCTTGCAGTCATCACCATATTCCTAATAGTGCTGGAATCTCAGGAGTGCAAGAAATATTTTCAGCAGTTGTGTCCACTCCCTGTCCTGTTCAGGTGCTTCATTGTTAGCCCTTCTGGCCCCTGTGATCTCAAGGCCTTAAGAAATGAGGAGTCCCACATCCTCCTAAAAACTCAGGCCCCCTGCCTGGCTCAGAAGAGTCTGTTTCTCATTGTGTAGTAAGAGACTCCAGGTGGAGGCGTGGTAGTCTCTCTCCTTAGTGTCAGCATAAAAGGACTGAGCAATGGATCCTAACTATTCCCAAGTTTACTTTACTGTGACATATTAGTTCTAGTGGGATGTGAAAACCTGGGTTCTATTTCTGGATTTGACACTTACTGTGTGATTCTTGGGCCAAGCATTTCATCTCTGTCAGCCTTGGTTTCCCTCTGTGGATAACATAGAGATTGGAGTTGTTTCCTAAAATTTCTTCCAGGTCTAAGACTTTATGATTTCTCTCACTGAATTGAAATTCTGACGTGCCACTACTTTGGCAGTTTGGGCTGACTTAAGCATTTATTCTTTTTTCCCACCTCAAGTTAACGTTTTGAGCTGTTTGGCTATTGGGACTGCTGAGTTTCACCTCAGGGGTTGCTGTATCTCAGTAGCTAATTCCACGATCCCTAAATTGACTGTGAATATAGTGTATTGGCCAAAAGTAGTATGTGGTTTTGTTGTTATCGTGAGCAAAAAGTTCCACTTTCCTTCTTCTTTCTCTAACTTCCACTTTCTTTTTTCCTAATTGGCTCAGCAAAAATGTTAAACATCATACAAATCTTTTGCTTTGGATATTCAGAATGAAAGCTATACTATGGTAATAGCACTGGGGACTGGCGGGAGGGGCCCATGGCTGGGAGAAGGGGTGGATCTCTCAGCAGTGGCATGTTAGAAGCACCAGCTTGAAGCAGAAAATTCTGAATATTTATATCTTGGGCTCTTTTCTGATCGCACCCTTGACAGATCCTTGTCATCATAGTGGTACTCCACTGTCAATCTCTGTCAGATTCTCTTCGCTATACTGTGCACAGTGGAAATTTAAAAAGAGAAATGGTCATGCTATTTCCTCCTCTGAGCTTAAAAAGAGAAATATTTCCCTATTAGTCAAAAGATCCTGAATGTTAGCACTATCAGAGCATGCAGGAACACATGGTGTGTATGTGTGTGTGTAAGTGTGTGTAAGTGTGTGTGTGTGTGTGTGTGTGTGTATGTGTAAAACAGGCAGTGCCCTCTGCAGAGGAGTGAGCCCTGAACTGCTGGGAAGTTGGCTGGATTTCAGGCCAGTCCTTACCTGTTTGTAATGAGAATGTTGAATTAGGTAATCTCCAGTCTCTGGTGGTGAGCACTTTTGATGCAGTGATTTTTAACTAGAAGTTAAATAGGGTTAGTTGTCATTTTAATTCAGTTAACAATTGTCTTTAGGCAAATCACAATCTCTTTGAGTTATTAATAAAATGGCTTTAAAAATTCTGCTTATCCTACCCCAAATGTTGTTGTGTGTTTTTGAGAATAAAATACAATATTGTGTTCAAAGGCTTTTCAAAACACACTTTTCTATCTATGCTTATAACTCAGATTGGGATTAAAGGGAGCCAAGTGGAATTTCGGCCTCCTCCACTTGATATCTGTGTAAATTTGGGGAAATGGTTGAACTTACCTGAGCCTCATTTTCCTTGTTTGCAAAGTGGAATAACTCACAGGTTTGCTTTAAGAATTAGACAAGATAAAATATTTATCGCTTAGAAAAGTTTTTAGTAAACGG
Organism: Globicephala melas; assembly: GCF_963455315.2. Taxonomy (NCBI): domain Eukaryota; kingdom Metazoa; phylum Chordata; class Mammalia; order Artiodactyla; family Delphinidae; genus Globicephala; species Globicephala melas. Next base: position 95,858,418 of record NC_083315.2, read on the forward strand.
AAGTAGACAGCATAAATGGTAGTTATTATTTCTTAAATAATCACATTTATACTTTCAGTGAAGAAGAGTTTACGTGACTTTCACAAGGGACTCCAGAGGGACAGTGGTGGACAGGGAACAGGTCTCTGAGGGGCACCACACCTGCACCAGACACAGCCTTCTAGGCCCGAAGGTGTGTGGCTCAGGCTGGTTATCTTCCTCACCTTACTGAACATTCTCATCATTCTGCTTTAATTTTTTTTTTATGTGTCCTTCACACCCATTGACTCTAGTTCCTGCCAATTTTGGTGACTTATAATCCACTATCCTTGTTAAATAATCTGAGTTTTATTTGGACTCAGTTTTGCTGGTTAAAATACAAGAGCCTAATTTTTACCCTCATGTTTAAATAAAACAAATTAGAGACGACAGAAAATACAGTTGAGAGTTTTTTGTAATTTCAAAGCATAAGAAGGGATGGTATTTTAACTTTTTTGTATGTTTGTTGTGGGTGGGAGTGTATAATCACTGGCTAAGACTACAAATGGGATTGAGCCTGGATATTTGTGGTTTGGCAAAGGAAGAGAATAATAAAAGAAAGGTTACCAACTTGTCACCAAGTCCAAGTGAACCATTATTCTCTCTGGCAAGTGACCCCCCCCCAGAAGACACTTTGGTACGCACTCTAATGATTGGGAATTGTCAGCCTCTTGCTTCACTTACAATATCAGATGCATCTATTTTTCTTCTCAGCTAAAAAATGACTTGTTATGGCATTTGAAATTATTTCTCAATTGAAAATTTTATTCCAGGAAAAAAATATTTAGAAAATATTGTAAAAATTACCCATAGTCATAAGATTCATAAGATTTTTGTGGTTCATTATTGTGGACAAGATGCTTCCAGAAGTTTTGATTGAATGCTGATTCCTCATTTCTTAAGTCTATACAGTTCTTAAAATGAGAGTGTTTACAAATCCTTAAGAATGTCTTCTTAGTTCAGAGAAAAACCCTGGGAAGTAGCAATTTGTGGGTAACATGTTTTTTCTTTAAAGCTGAAAAGGTATATCATGTTTTTAAATTCAGGTTTGAGTTGAATATTTACTTACTATTTATTAGCTTCTTGCATTTATGTATATATTCATTCATTCTTTCATTTTGTTTCTGATTAATGAACAGTGCTTTGGGATTTATAGTTGGTATGGTTTCAAGTCCTGTTTGGACACAGGAGTGTATATCTACTTGGCAATCATGAGCAGAACTAATACATGCTAATATTAATATAATAAATCACATTAAATTATAAATTCAGAGGAATTCAAAGAAGAGAGCTAATCATGTGTGTTGAGTGTCAGTAGGAAAGAGAAAAATGAGAAGGCTACCCATGTTGTGATGAGAGAATAATGAACGATGCAAACCTTCCTATATTTAAGGGTTAATAAGAAGACCACTTTGACTAGAACAGAAGATTTAGACTGAAAGAAAAAGAGCTATGGAATCATATTTTCAGAGACTTTAACCATTAGCAAAGGGATTCTAAACGGGAGTTTTGGAAAGCTGGAAAATAGGGAACAAAATGCTGAAAGTGGCATTTTAACAAAAGAATTATGCAGGGTAAAGTGCAAGAAGATTTTGTTTGGGCTCTCTTTCTCTCTCTTTCCCTCTCTATTTTTCCTAATTCAGTTTTTTATTTCATCAGAATTACACATTGACATAGTTTAAAGTGGCAAACATTCTACAGGGCTTCTTATGAAACACAGTAATCCTCTAGCCCTCTTTCTTCTATTCTGCTTCTTGGAAAAAAATCATACTTGTTCATACTTTTAACTTCAGATTCTTTTGTTTACCTAGCTCTGCATAACATGCTTATATTGCTATGTCCTGCTTTTCAGGCAACCACTTCCTGTCTTCCTATCCTTCCAATGTAGTTATTTGAAACCAATTTTTCCTCTCTAAGATTTTCTGTATGTTCTGCTGTTTTGAATTTTCACAGAGATACGCCTTAGTGTGGGTCTGTTTTCATACACTGTGCTGGGCTCTCGGTAGACCATTTATGTTGAAATCACATGTACTTTAGTTCTGGAAAAAATGCTGCAATTATGTATTTGATGGCTTCCTCCTCCTATTTTCTCTCTTCTTGGGTCTTTTTGTTATTTTGAATGTTCCTCTAATTTTCTTATTTTTTACGCCTATTTTAGATGTTTTGTCCTTTTTCTCTTCTTTCTGAGAGATTCCTGTGGTTTCATCTTTGATCCTTCGAATTTTTTTTTCCATTTTTGCTCTCTTGCTTTTAATTTCCAAAAGCTTTCATTTACTCTCAAACTTCCTTTTTAAGACAACATCCTTTCCTTGTTTTGTAGCTGTAACATCTTTTCTTATCTATCTGATTATATATAAATGGCAGTTGTGAAATGCTCTTTTTCTCCAAGTTTCTTTTACCTGTGATCCTTGGTCTCCAGCTTTTCCATTAGAGGCTTAAAAAAAAAAATGTCTTAGTAGTTCACTCAGATTTAAGAAGAAGAAATAAAAAATTTCAGGGGGAAGTCTGAGCTCACAGGGCAGGCATATCCTCTGGATCATTAGGCTCATCTGGCTGGGTTGCTTAATGGGTAACGCCTGAACTGATTACTTTTCTAAAGCTTTCCTCTGAGCTTTAGAAAAGAAGTGCCTTTAAATCTCGTGCTTTATGTGTGTAAGTCTGGCTGACCACATTCTCAGATCTGACAAAGGTGGGAGTCTCAACCTTCAGGATATACACTGTCTTAATCTTCCCAGTTTCAGTATGATATACCTGAAAATCTCAGTCAATGATGATTAGCTGTTTTTTTTTTCAAAAACATACCTTTAGTCCTCTTGCAAGATTAGGGAGGGCAGTGGCCCAGCTGTACAGAGTGATAGAAGAGATCTAGACACTTCGTTTTTTCTTAGCCAAATTTGTAATTACTTCTATAATTTTTGGCTCCACCTTCAATCCATTTCCGGAGGAACATTGTACTGTAGAATTCTGAATGTTTTGAGAGTTCTGTAGGTTGCTTTTGTCTTCCCTACTTCTGGTTGAGAATTCAGCTTTTTTATGTCTTCTATGTCATTTACCATTCTTCTATTCCTTTTCTAGCTTTCAACATTTTGCTGTTATTGCCTTTAACCCAACATCTTTGTTCTTGGGGTTTATGTTTTAAAAATCCTTTTACACTAATTTTTGTGCGATTTGGAAAGGGATTGGAGGAAAATATGAATAATAAATTTTCTACCTTTAACCAAGGTTTTCCAACTGTTTTTGCCTTTGTTTTCTTCGTGTGGGAATAATGGAGACAAGGCATCCAGTTAGAAGGTGATAATAGGAATACGATGTGAAGTGAGAAGAGTATTTGGACTAGAGGAGTAAAGATAATGGATGTTTTCAAAGGAAGATTCAACAAGATATGCTGACTGATTTAGATGAGGGAAATGAAGAAAGGATTCAAGGGTGATGTCAAGATGTTGAATTGGATGACTAGAATAATGGTGGTGCCACTGTCGGAGATTATTAGGGTAGAAGTTGGGTTTGAAAGAAGATAACCTGAAAGACCGTGTTTTCTCCCATTTTTGGCTTCAAAATATAACAAAGTAAACATTGTTTGCATATAAGACAGAGATTTTCCCTCTGCGGATTGCATGTTAGGTTCCATTAGGATTCAGCTGCAACAGCCAAAACCTGCTCCAGCTAGTTTAAGCAAAAATGTTCTAATATGGGGAATTAAAACTTTTCAGTAAAATTATTGGAAGTACGAGAGAAGCAGACTCTATGTTGACCATCCAAGAATAATTTCTGGAATAAGATGCTGAAATGACATGCCACTACCTGGACTGTAATCATGGGTGTTGGGAGTCAAGAGGAAATCATGGGAACTGTGTTCAGGAATCCAGTGCCATAGCTGTGGTCCAGTAAACGTGATATTACTGCCAACACAAATGTGTCTTAATACTTACGAGGAGCCAGACATCAGAACACTTCTATAAATAACAGCTAACATCTTTATAACCTTGTTTCATTGCAACAACCAAAATACCAGCAAAGTTGTTCTTTTTAACTTCCAGTTTCCAAAACTCATGCAAGTGCATGTCATTAATGGGAATCAATTTCACATTCAGAACTCTAGCTTCAAGGGAGTCTTGGAAATGTAGTTCGTAGCTTTCTAGCCTCTGAAGCAGAGGGAGGTATATTGGAAGGATATTGGAATGGGTGCTGAGTGTGAAGTCACAATATGGGACATAATCATCCCCTTACTCAATGTACATAAATATTAACAAATAATAATAAAAAACCAGCATGATCCCACACAAATCCAACTATCTGTTGGATAAGTGAAACAGCACTGTCACTGAAAGGGAAACCTCTGTCCCATTAATTGTGACTACATCTCCGAGTGATACTCATTTCCCTTTTTGTTCAATCACAATCCTACCTTGGTATTCTATAAACTAATGAATAAAATATAAATTTATAGCTGTGATATAAAAAAGCATAAGGGTATAAAAGGAAAAATTAAATAGGTTACTATACATAAGTGTACATAAAATAAAGAAAAAAGATAGCTAATGAAATCTATTACTTCAACTAGTCACAAGACCATAATTAATATTTAGAACTTCCTTCCACTACTATGCCTTAAATAATCCATTTTCCCTCAGTACTTCAGCTGGTTTTTTACTTTACTGAATGAAGGATGACTCCACTCTTAATTCTTGAAGGGATATGATTCCTTGGTTGTCCTACCAGTATTGCTCCAGGCTTCCAATCAATTTTACTGTTGGACATGAAAGTGTTAGGGGCACCCCTAAATAATCCCTTGGATATAGATACAAGCATCCTTGACCCATTGTCTATCTTATTTCCCCTTGTGGGTTAAGGTCAAATACCCTGGTCAATATATTAACCTACTTTTTTCCTGTTGGTTCAGTAACAATAGGAAATGAAAATGACCATCAACTTTCAGTTCATTTTCATATGTCTCCTTGGTGGAAGCATTCTTCTCTTAGAAACTAATACCTCAAAACCAGCAAAGCCCAAAGTTGCAATGATGGGAAGCAAAAATTTTCCAAGTGAATTATAAGGCATTATAGTGAGAGAAATCACAAACCTACTTCTACCTCTTGGCTTCCAAGTACATGCATTCTGGTTATGGGAGAAATGGCGTCATATATAATTGCAGATTTAGAGCACATTTCACATCATACAGGTCAGTGCCAAGCTTGTAAGTTGTCATCCTCCAGCTGGTGCCACAGTTATGTCTGTAAAGGCCAATTCCACAATTCTGTAAGTCCAGCTGCTTCCAAATGATGGGGTACATCAGTGAATCCCATGGGTCTCAATCCACTGCTTCACTTTCTTTTTCTGCATAGTGACTTCTTTGATTACAATAAGAGGATATCGTGATAATAAATATGGCATAAAATAAGACTATGGATGTGGGCTTGTAGATGCAGGTCAGGCAGGAAAGACATATCCTTTCTGTTCTCTTCTAGTGAGAAGTAATTTCTATCCACTCTTTGGGGGATGAATCCAGTGTTATCAATTAGTAGGAACTGGTGCCATAGTGGAAGCTTAGCATAGATTTCTGCTATTGGAAGGCAGGGTAAATCCTAATGGTTGAATGTGTAAATAACATCAAGCCCTGCCACCACGGCCAGTTTGTTCATGGGTGCTTTGGACCAGTCCTGAGAAGTTACGGAGAAAAGCTGATTGAGAGAAAGGTTTGATACATTCTCACTAAAGGACCCTTTCTCCTTTGTATTCCTTGGATGACAATTCATAGGAACACAAATATTCTTAAATTCTAGGCCAGTTCTGAGAGTTACATCCTTCTGTCTCTCCTAAATGCCTTTATATCTTCATTCAACAATCTTTTTGAGGGTATGTAATGTATCAAACTATTCTTAACACACGGGTTACAGCAGTGAGCAAAATCTTGGCCTTATGGTCTTACATCGTCAGTGCTCTAACCTTGTTCCTTTCAGTCCTGGCTTATCCAGGCAAACTGATAGCTATGGACCAGAAATCAATGTAGATCCCTACCTCTGGTCATAACTCTTGCCAGGCAAAGTGGACCACCTTATGCCTCTCAGATTTCTGTCCACTGGAGATTTCCCTTCTCTGCCCCTCAGTGGGGCTTTAATGTTGCCGATATCTATTTAATTTCTATTGCAGAAATTGGCTGATTAGCTGAATGGATAAAAGCCCAGTGGTAATTTGAGCACAAGATGGGGGATCTGGTTCCTTAGGAGCATATCACATATATTTGCCATTGATTACAAAAGGGATCATGAAAGAGTGTGTGAGTAGATAAGCACATACCTATCAACACACACACACAACCCACCCCATAGTTCATTTTATACTGATAATAATTTTGTAACTTCATTTTTACAAATGAAATGGAATAGTAGAAAGGGCACTAAACTGAGTCAGAAAGCTTAGCTTATGGTCTTGATTTCACCATACACTTGTTAAGAAAATCACTGAAAACATAATCCTTTGTTTCCTCTCCTATAAAGATTGTAACATTTGACCTGTTTCCCAGGATCATTGCAAGTTTAAGATATGAAAATGCTATGAAATGTGTTGTATAATATATGGAAAATACATATGTACCAAGATATTTGTCAAAAAATTATTGCGTAAATATCAAATAATGAGGGGATAAATAAATATAGAAGAATAATTATATTTTCAAATAGTATTTAATAACGGGAAAGTTTTCACTAAATATGTTGTATGAAAAATCTATCCAATAAAATTGAATTATAAACCAAAATATGAACAGAATAAAGTCATAAAAATTTTAATAACAGGTTTTGAAGGACTGTGGGTTAAAGAATTATAAGTTATGTTTGCTTTTTTCTTATTTTCCTATAATAAATAAACATACATATATCAGTTTATTTTTTAAATGACTTCTCTCTGACTATAAAATCAAACTTGCTAATTGTAATATATATAAATATACAAATATATACATCATTCAAAATATTTCAGTGCAACTTGGTTCTTTGATAGAAGTAGCAGGTTATTAATATACTGTGAAATGTATATCTATAGTACACAAAAAAACTTGAAACCTCACATTGAGCTAATTTTCTTGCAATGTTTAGAGAGTAGACTCTCTTAATGATTAATGTAGGGGATAGAAAAGTTAATTAAACCAAGCTCTCTTCCCCTACTTTCATTCTATAGAGTTGTGTCTTTTAAGTTGCCAAGAAATATCTCTATGAGGTCAATATTACCATATTCTCCATTTTACAGCTAAGAAAACTAATACACAGAAATTAAGTAACTAATTCAGGTATAAATCAAGGTCACATATTTGGTGAGTTGCATAGATTGAATTTGAACCGAAGCAGTCTAGCACTGTAGTCTGAGCTTTTCATTTCTATGCTGTAATGGATGTTGCCTCCCTCCCAATTTCCGTTTGTTATTTCCTATCTCTAATAAGTAAGGCATAGTCCTTACACAAGAGTTTTACTAATATAAACAAATACATTAAAAAGCAGCAGAATAGGGCTTCCCTGGTGGCACAGTGGTTGAGAGTCCGCCTGCCGATGCAGGGGACACGGGTTCGTGCCCCGGTCCGGGAAGATCCCACATGCCGCGGAGCAGCTGGGCCTGTGAGCCATGGCCGCTGAGCCTGTGCGTCCGGAGCCTGTGCTCTGCAACGGGAGAGGCCACAACAGTGAGAGGCCCGCGTACCGCAAAAAAAAAAAAAAAGAAAAGAAAATTCATTTATGGATAGAGTTATGGAGGAGCTAAGAGGAAGGTGCTACTTCTCCTGGGCAGAGAGGAGAAGCATTAGATAAGGCTTCACAGAGGAGGTGACATTTGACCTGAGTATTGAAGGAAAATAAGTGGTGGCTAGGAAGACAATAAGAGGGCATATGGGCAAAGTTATCTATTAACCCATGATGAAATGACCTAGTGTCTTACGATGAAGTGTCTTAACTTTATATTTTCGTTTTTGAGCATGGTGGCCATCACATGGTGAGCAAGCACTCAAATGACTCTTACATGTAAGTAAGACAAGAGATGACAAAAAGACCCAAGGAGTTTTTTGGAGGTGTGGCAGGATGATCTCACATATTGCCTTCCGTGGTCAAGAAATGCTGATGGTGATATCTCAGCTGTTTCTTCTCCCTGGATCATCTTGTTCCTATAAGGCCAATAGAACATGCTGTGCCACTTTGTAAAATCTCTCCAAATGTTTTGGATTTGGAATTTTGGACTAAAGTGAATCCTTTCATTTATTCTGGGAAAAATATAATTTCTTATTTAGTCTTTTTAAAAGAAATAATTAGAAAGCTTTGCAAAAGCAAATTTTACCAGACAATAAAAAAGTGCAATTCTGATGAACCAAGAAGAAAGAAACTCAAATGATGTAGAATATAGTTTCTTAACAGATTGATTTAACATGCAGAGGTAAGGCACTTAACACAGTTTGCTTGGGGTTTTTGTTGAATCCATCATGTCTGAAACCTTCGTCAGAGTCACTACTCATGATGGATATGTCTGTCCCAGATTTTTCAGTGTAGCCAATGAAAATAGGAATTACCTTCTATATTTACTGATTATCCCCTTAGAATGTGAGGGGCTGCGTTTACAGCAACTAGAGGAAGACCCAGAGATATGTTTGTTGGATGTACCAGGGTTTGTGAAAGGCAAAAATACTATTTATGGCTTCTATACTTATGTTGTCAACAGAAATAGGCAGACTTGGAAATCCCACATCTAAACTTGATTCTTGGTAATTCATATCTTTATATGTTAATAGCATAGTAGTGCTGTGGATTTAGTCCAAGAAATCAAATGTTTCATTATGGTTCACTTTTACTACCGTTGGACAGAGTTGGCTTACGTTAATGAGGTTTTGGGAACAAAATCATCACAGTGACTTAGAAACTGTTCTCAAAGCACTGGCTGAACCACTGAGATCTTGTCTTGAGAAAGTGTCATAGAATTATTAAAGGGATTGCTGTATATTATTGGGGGCTGTCACAAAGAATGTGGTATTTTGGGGATGTTGGAACAAAACTGAAAGCAAAACAAATGTCAAGGTTTCTGAAGAATCCCTGAAGTAGAATATATTGCTGGCTTGAAGTAAAAGGATAAGAGGACTGGGAGAGGCCTTAGTAACAGACAAGTGCTATAGTTGTGGAAACTTGTCCTAAGGAAATAATTCAAAAGAGAAAGAGAAAAAACTATCTTCATGTAAATGTTTCTTGTAGCTTTACTTATATTAGCAAAAATAGAATTCTTTTGATTAAATCTCAACCTAGTTCATAACTAACTACCTGCTCTGTTTGACCTTTATCTGGATGTCTCCTGAATACCTAATGTCCCTTTGCAGCCAACCAATCATGTTCAAGACTGCATAATAATTAGTGATATGCCCCTCCCCACTGCTTCCTAAATTATACTTCATGCATTTCCTTTTCCAGGATAATGGATTATTGTTGATCCCACCAGTCACTTGCCAGATAGACTCAGATCTGCCTCTGCACTGAGTATTTTCTATACATCGCCGTCGTGCTCTAATTTATTGCTTCCCCATGCTTTTTTTACACTTTATAATAACCTCCTAACATGCCTCCCTGAATTCAGAATGCCATTTTTTCCCACTTCCTCTTCTCTAGCCTCAACCTCAACTGTTCTGTACATGTTGGCACACATTCTTAGATCCCATCACCATATTGATATGAAATCCTATGTGCCTGCAAAATAAACTCCAAACTTCTTAGCATTGGGATATTGGAATAAACATCCCAGTGAGCTCTCCTATTCCTTATTCTCCAGTCTAGTCCTCATCTACCTTTTTAACTCTGTGTTTTGTGCATCCAGACCCTGTACCCATTGAATGTGCCTAACATTCCAGCCTCACCCCCATAACATTTCCTTAAAGGTCCATCCTTTCCTTTTTCTTATTTTCCATTTCTTTGTAATCCTGTCAACAGTTTTTTTTCTTATATGCAGTTATGATGAGGCATTTTGTCTGAAACTGTAGTTGATGAGTTGTTCACATATCTCTATCTTCTTTTGTGGCTTATAAGTTCACTGAAGGCAGTGATCTTACATTTCTCATCTATGACTTTATGCCTGCTTCTTTCCCAAGTAAAATCAGTCTTCTGCTTATAATACATCTTAAAGTATATTTGTTGCACCATTAAACAAAATATTTTATTAAATGATATAAAATTTGATATAATTATAAGTACAGATTCATGCAACCAATGTACATTGAGACAATCAAATTGAATATTCACATTTAAACTTAAATAAATCAGTTGAGAATGAGGGACAGTTGCCAACGTTTATTACGAAGAAACTATGTGTCAAGCACTTATCTAGTGCTGACCTATTGGATGGATTCAGTTGCTGATTCAAATGTATGTATTGTGGGTCTACTATGTCCCAGGCTGTGTATTGAGAACTAGAAAGATAAGATACAGCTCTACCCTCAATCATCTTCAGTATAATTTGGAGAAAGGACAATGAAAGTGACAATTTTAATATTATATAATACGTACCACAATAGAGAAGGGCAGAGGGTGCATGGGACATGTTAAGAACATGTTGGGAATGTTAAGAGAAGGCTTGTCCTGGAATAGACAGGACACTGTCTATTCCAGGTAGGGACAACCAATGGAAATATGTAAAGAGGACATTGGCGCTTGGGTTATTTACAGAGTTAAATAAATATGACGTGTTGGAAGAGAGAGAGTGTGTATGTGTTGGTGGAAGCTGAGGAAGTTGGTGATGAAAGGAAGAGGCTTGAAAGAGAAACTGGGGATGGGAAATGGGGTAATGGAACATCTTGTATTGATCTGAAAGTTTGATTTTTTTTTCAGAAGAAAATGGGAAGCCACTGAAAGTTTTGAATAGGGAAATGGCATAATTAGAACGCTTAGAAAGTACATTCTAGGCTCTTTACATACGTTATCTCATTTAATCCTCTCCTTACCAGTTAGGTGGTATTTATCCCCGGTTTACAGAGGAGAAAAGTGAGCCATCTCTTTTTTCCATTCCTCTCTGTGCTGTCTTTCATCGTTTATCTTTCTGCTTCCGTGTTGCCTATTCAAAGAGGATTTTTCTGACAACGCTGTCTAAATTTCTTCTTCCATGGGGGAAATATAGAACCAGGAGAGCTGGAAGGAAAAGGGGATGGGAATTTAAATAGGTCGGCCAGGGAAGGCCTCATTCAGACGTTGACATTTGGGAAACTTTAAAGATGGTAAGGCAGTTAGTCATGAAGGTATCTTGGAAAAAATGCATCCCAGGTAGTAGTATCAGTCAGTGCAAAGGCCCTGAGGTAGGATCATGCTTAACTTGTTCAGGAACAGCAAAGAAAATGGAACCGGGGCATATTCCATGTTCCCTTAACAGGATACCTTTAGAGAATAGGAATGCAATAAATATTTCCTGAATAACTAGATGAATAAATGAAGAAAGGTCATATTTCAGGTTCTCAACTTGTTTGCTCAGTCCCAAGCCCATACATACCCTTTCCATTATAATTACCCTGCCTCTCGATACTTAATTCCTACATGACTGAGATCATTTAAACAGTGTTGAAAAAAGTAGAATCTTTATGAATGAGTATTCATTAAGGATTCTGTACAAACCCATATATAGTTTTTGTGCAGATGGGTGTGCCGTCTCTGCAGACAAATACTCTTTCATGTGTCTTTACAAGAAGCAACAGTGACACACAGTGGTTGACTGAGTGAATCAGACATGTACTCCCTCCAGATATCCCAGGAGGTATAGCAGATATTTCTCAGACTTTCTTTCTTTGGAAAGTTGGTTGTCTTGTTACTTCAGGCAGGTATTAACTACCCAATATATTCAGCATATCCCTTGTTGTAAGCTGTCAGGCTGTGACACAACATCACATAATGTGACGTTACGTGATACATAATGCCTGAATTAAATAAAAAAAAGTCCCAGACATTTCTTTCAGTGAAATAGTAGGTAGGTAATCTGAATATTTGGGGTAATTGGCTCTAGGAAGAGAGAGGCATCGTTATTTCAGGCTCCCTAGTGAGCGTTAATTAGCCATATTGCTTCATCGTGTGACAAAGAGAACGCTGCTGGTAGTGCTAAATCTATAATGACACCCTGGCTTTAGGAGCACAGGTATTTTAAACTACCTCGACTGACTGACATGTAGGTAATTCTATTCAGAGCCTAGCAGTGAACTCAGGCAGTTGGAACTGTCTTTCCTCCGATGAGCATAAATTTGTTGTTGTGACTCTGAGAGGTTTCCTCTCCTTTGTTTCCCCATCTCCCCAGTCCCCGTAGACCTCAAACTGGGGGAAACTATCAAGTATTCGCAATGGCAGGCCTGTGTTCTGCCTGGGCATTAAGAGCAAGATGTCTATGTTTTTGAAGCATCAAGTTCTACAGAATAGCTCCTAACATTTAAAGATGGGCCATGACACTAGGAAGGGCTTTCAGGGGCCCTGTGAGCTCCTTTAGTCCTTTGCTTGCAGATATGGCAGGAAGGCTACTTGCAGAGTAGGAAAATTCTTCAAGGCTGAGTTTTCTGGGACCAACATTCAACATTTTAATTTTTTGTTTTAGTGATAACACCAGAAATAGTAGGCTGACTAGCAGTGGACAAAGCACCAGCATAGAGATTCATCTGTCTTTCCTTGGATAATGGGTGAATTGTCCTGCGCGTAGGGAGGTGATGCTGCTTGATCTCTATCTCTAGGAAGGACTTTTTGATTTTCTAGACTTTTAGCCAGTCGAGACAGTGGCTCTTCCCTATCATCATCTCACCAGTGTTCTTGGAGACAAAGCTACAGACGCACAAGATAGATGGACAAAGCTGTGGAACGGTCTATGGTCAAGGGTCAAAGAGAAGCTGATGGGCTCACATTTGCCATCTTAGCCCCAGAGAACACTAGGAGCTGGATCTTGAGAGTCTAAAGTCTGTGCTTTCCAACAGAGCTCCTGAGACGCTGAGCTGAAAACACCGCTTCTTTGCAATTGCTAAAGGAAGATGCCTCTAAATGATTCTTGCATCTTCAATTAAACATGAACTTCTTTCAATGAGTTTATAAGAGTCTGTCTATGAACCGTGGACCCCCAAACTGAACTGAGTATGTAACTGAGACCGGTGTTATTTAGGCATCAATGCAATGTGGGTGGAAGAAAGGAAGATAAACTCAGAAGAGAGCAAGGGTTATAGTATCATACGGAGAAACTCAAAGGGCTACCTTCCAGCCATGTACACATTTTTGGTGGGGGCAGAACTAGCACTTAGCAAGAATCTCTTTCTTAAGTAATTTTATTGGTTCCTTTCCATTTTTTTCTCTCCTTAAAATAATGATAATAATTATAGTATTTATATAGTATTTTATGGCTAAATAAATACATGTGTATATATTAGCTTTGCTTGCTCCTGATTTTATTGACATAAAATATTTATTGACTCCCCATTGGACAACAAGTCATTTGCTTAACATCCCCTACTCCTCATCAGGTTAGATTCATTCTTCTTCCTGTTTCACTAACTCAACTCAATGTTTTTCTGGTTTAAAACAACAACATCAAAACAAAGCAAAACAAAAGTTATCTGCTCTTATCTCTTCAGTAGTTTATCAGAGTTTTCATATTTATAATAATTTTTTGTGGGTACAAGAAAGAGGATAAGAAAGATGAAAAGAGATGCTGTGGGGAAGAGAGGGTTCCTCTCCAGATGAAAAGGCTTAGGGCTAAGTTAGAGTTTTTGTGGGTTTTTTTTTTGCGGTACGCGGGCCTCTCACTGTTGTGGCCTCTCCCGTTGCGGAGCAACAGGCTCTGGACGCGCAGGCTCAGCGGCCATGGCTCACGGGCCCAGCCGCTCTGCGGCATGTGGGATCTTCCCAGACCAGGGCACGAACCTGTGTCCCCTGCATCTGCAGGTGGACTCTCAACCACTGCGCCACCAGGGAAGCCCTAAGTTAGAGTTTTATACTAAGTGAAGGACACTTCCATAGTGGACTGGTGGTTTCCTTTTCTGTGGCCTGTGTTGCAAAACTGAAAAGAACTCTGGAATGTGGCACAGGAGGAGTTTCTAATTATAATTTTTCAGATTCAAAGGATTATAATTTTCTCTATAGGTAAACATTACAAATTCCACACACCAAAGATTTACTGACATGAGATTACATGGACTGTTCCTCTAATAATACATTTTGATTGGCTGCTGCAGGCAGAAACTCTTATTGTTTGTCAGGATTCCTGTTAAGGGATCATCTTGAAGAGGTAGGTAAAAATGACATTAATTTGACTTTTATTGAACCCTTGAATTTTCCCAAATGAACGGGAAAACCTAAAAACCATATCAACCACAAATTTTAGTGATTGTGGTTGTTTTTCACTTAGTTTTATGTATTTTAATTTTTTGGCAAGTGTACCTTGTTTTGTTTGCATAGTGAAAATAGAAATAAATTACTTATGACTACTGTAGTGTTTTAGAGCTTGGAGAGAATTTAGAAATGATCTAGATTTTTCACAGTTGGAGGACCTGAAGCCCAGACAGGTCAAATGACTTGCTCAAAGTAGTTATGGAGGTAGTTTGGAACAAATCAGAAAGTGGAACCTAGTTCTTACTATTAGTCAAATGCTTTTCCTGATAAAGCATTTAGCCAGTCATAATTCTTTACAAGCTGCCATTGGCCAGAGAAATTGCAGGTGAACCCAAACATTCTGAGGTGGCTTTGCTTTTCTCTTTCTGGCATCTGTGTGCATAGTGTTGGAGTCTCCCAGCCCCCAGTGCTGCAGGCTCACATCTCTTTGAGACACACTGTCTCTGCCTCTACATGAGGCTGTTCTAGGCTGGCCTTTTACCTCATCAGCTTCATTGTGTCCCCAATTCTGAGACTGTCTCTTGGCCTGACTTTATATTTGTGGTCTCTCTGGCTTCAATCCCTAAAGCTGGGCTAGAAATAGATTCCCTTTTTTAATTTATTTTTTATTTTATTTATTTTTTTTTGCGGTACGCGGGATTCTCACTGCTGTGGCCTTTCCCGTTGCGGAGCACAGGCTCCAGACGCACAGGCTCAGCGGCCATGGCTCACGGGCCCAGCCACTCCGCGGCATGTGGGATCTTCCCGGACCGGGGCACGAACCCGCATCCCCTGCATCGGCAGGTGGACTCTCAACCACTGCGCCACCAGGGAAGCCCTAGATTCACTTTTAAAGGTAATAAGAGAGAGTGAATTTTTGCTAAACTATTTTCTCCATAGTATTTGATTTGAGATTTTTATAGGGAATTAATATTTTAAATCAAGAAGAAGAATGGGAAGACGAGAAAGAGAGGATAAACGAAAGACAAATGGCAATGAAAACAGAACTAGAACTAGAAATTCTATGTTGGCAAATCTCAATGTTGATAGATCAGACAAAACAATTAAATCAGAGGCCAGTGAACTACCTTATACGGCACTAAGCAAATTATAAAGTTCTTTCACATACATTATATTATTTGATTGTCATAACAGCTCTGTAAGGGGAAAAGTGATTATAAATAGTTTATAAATAAGAAAACTAAGATTCAAATATGTTTAGTTGCTTGCCCACATTCACACAGCTTGTAAGTGACAGAAATAACCAAAACCACAAGCTTCTCTCTGCAGACTGTGTACTCTATTAACTATACCACCCCACTTTACAGTTGTTTCAAATGACTCAGGTGCATTAGGGAGTTCAGCTGGCCCGTATGGTGTAAGTGGTAGCTTTGATTCTTGTGTATCTTGGTAGCTATTTAGAGTAAAAGCCATAGTCACTTATAACACAAATAAATTCTCTTTAGTTTCAAGGAGAACAAGGTATCTGTGTACTATATAATACAAATCCGTCACCTTTGTTAGAACAAGAATGTACATTCTGTATCTTCCTGGTAGAGGGTTAAACCATCTTTGCATATGAAAGATAGTATATTTTTTATCATCTATTGTGATATTTAGTAATGCTTCAATATTTGGATTTGTAAATCTGGTACTGTAACTTAAATACCCACAATTTAAGTGCCTGCCACCAGGTAAATAAAAGCACTTTGATTGCAGATGTTGTCCAAAGCATAGAGATTTATAATATTTTACAAAATAAGATTCTTTTTAGTTCCCATAGGTATTAGTAGATATTCATAGATAAAGGTTCTATGAGAATCTGGGACAAGAAAAAAAAATCTCTTCTTGATATGAATATTTTTAACAAGGCCATCAGCTTGAACTGATGGAGTAGAAGCAACCATGTGACCTTCAGAAAAAAACATTTTACTTCAGAATTGTGCCCTGGAATCTTCAGGCTTAATTAGTTTATTTCAAGGAAGGATTGAGGGGGAAAAATCTACTTGCCTGGCAGCATATCATTCCTGGGGGAACACGTGTTTACATTTTGTTAAATTACACAACTCCGCGGCAGTTATTGAAGAGCTAAAGATATATTCATATTGAACTGTAAGAAACCACATGTTGATAGTGAGCCCATTTTGTGTCTTGGCTCGTGGAAAAGAATGTGAAAATGCCTTATTCTGTGTCATTTTTTTTTTCCATCTGACAGTACTGATACACTGCCGCAGGCAGTCTAAAAATAATAGCATGAGGTTAACTGACAATTGCTGATGTATTTACACTGATATTCTGATATTAGCATGTTGCTTAAAAATACTACTGGAGGTGATACAGTATGCATCCAAATAAATTTTCTTTATTAGATAGGAGAGACTGGCAGAAAAGACAAAGGTTCTTTCAAATAATTGATAGAAAAATGCAGCTATTTTAATAATCTGCCACAGTGATCTGATTTGTTTCTAAATCTGTGCTCTGTGGACCGAAAGCATGAGAATCCATCTGAGAAAGGTGTTGTCCAGTGTCCCTTCCCCCACACACATCTACACACACACTCACATACATGTGTGTGCATACATACAGCAAACAGTTTGAGAATCGTGACTGGAAACCTTCTAAATCTGTTAAGAAGCCTCTTGTCTCTGTGACATTGCATCTCACCTTCCAGATCCACTTTCTACCCTTCTTCCCAGTGACTGGTTAATAGGCTGTCACTCAGATTTGGATTCAGCTAATGGGAGGTACCAACAAGATACTAGAGTTACTTTGAGGTATTTATTTCCCGGCAACCCCTCCGAAGGGCCCTAGGTCTGTTCCTCTAACAAAGGCCACAGCTACAGCTTTCACTAGGTTGCAGGTGGATCTCCCTATCCCTTGCCCACTGGGCAAGAGGAAGTAATAGCCTCCTGGGTCACCAGGCCCAGGTGCTCTCTCCAACCCTGGTTCCTTCTCTTAACCCTGATTACATCCTTGTAAATAATTCTTTTAATTAACCCTTTCAATTACTCTGTTTGAGTGTGCTTTCTGTTTCCCATGAGGACCCTGAACTGAAAAAGATGCTGTGTTCAGGCACTGTATAGCCACTGGGGTTATAAAGGCAAACAAAGCCCAGACCTCCCCACAAGGAATTGTTCACAGCAGAGAAGGAGTTATATACAGTGATGGGGAAACATAGCAAAAGGTTATCCAAGTCAGGTTGAGAGTGGTGCCAAGGGAAGAGTTTTTGGGGAAGAGATGATGCTTGATATAAAACTGTATATTATTGAAAAATTCAAATATACAAAAATAAAAAGACTATTTTAATAAACGCCTAAGTAACATCACACCGTTTGAACAATCATCAATTCCATCAACTCATGGCCAGATTATTTGCCCTTATCCACTTCCCCACCCCTTCTCTAGGATTATTTTTAAAATGATTTCTGGACAATATATGAGTTCATCTCTAAATATTTCAGTATGTATCTCCAAAACATAAGCACAGTATCACCATCCTCAAAAAACTCAACTGCAAAGCCTCAATATGATTAGAGTTCAAAATTATCTAGTTGTACTATAAATGTTCTTCTTTTACAGTTTATTTATTTGAATCAGAATCAAGTAAGGCATATATTACTATAATTGGTCTCTTCTAATTTGTAGGTCTCTCTCTCTCTCTCTCTCTCTCTCTCTCTCTCTCTCTCTCTCTCTCTCTATATATATATATATATATATATATATTTCACAGTTTCTTTGTTGGAAAAACCAGGTTATTTGACCTAGAGAATTTCCCTCAGTTTGGATTTTGTTAATTGCATTACTGTATTGTTGTTCATTATGTTCCTCTCTATATCTCATAACTTGATAGTTACAACTAGAGCTTAATTTGACTCAGACTCATTTTTTTTTTTTTTTTTTTTGGTGGAGGGAAGTATTATTTCATAGATTGGCGATATGTATTTTTGTCAGAAGGAATATAATGTCTGGCTGTTTCTCTTTTTTGATGTTAAAAGCCATTGATAAGCATTGCCCTAGGCTAGTGGTTTTCAAACTTCAGTATTCATCAGCATCACCTGGAAGGCTTGTTAAAACCCAGATTGCTGGGCCCCACCCCCAGAGTTTCTGATTCAGTGGTTCTGAGGAAAGATAGAGAATTTGCATTCCTAACGAGTTCCCAGGTGACGCTGGTGCTGCTGGCCCAGTGGCCACACTCTGACAACTGTTCCAGGTAGCTCATTAATTCATTAGGGGTTCAAGGCTCATCTTGAATATTTCACATCCCACACCTGGAGTCAGCAATTTCTCCAAGGATCCCTGGTTCTTTTTAGTGGGGGATCCTATTTAGAGCCCACATTATGAGGGCTAGAGGCACTCATTTTGGCTGGGCTTGTCGTTGTTTATAGACATTTTGGAGGATAGAGTTAGGAAATATTTTGAAAAAAATAAATCATGAGTTCATATTGATACTTCCAATTCACAACCAAGACTGTAAGACTTTTATGTAACCTTATCCATGTTACACTAGTATCTCCTTTCTCTCACTGTGAAAAGTCTCTGCTTTTAATAACACCAACAAAATTCTCATTTGTTTATCCCATACTAATCACACAATAATTTTGGAATAAGAATATCAACATGTCTACCAACAATTGATTTCCAAAACCAGTTTAATTTTTTGTTTTGTTGTTGTTTTGTTTTATTTTTAATCCTTAGGGCATGTCCCACCAGGGATGCAAAATCAAATTACCATGTTTTAAAGTCACTTGAACTAGTTCCCTTCTGTGTAGCTATGCCCACCACTGGTTATTCAGTTAGGTAATTTTTATACTTTTATTTTTAAATTTGTATTTTGGTAAATTAAAGTTGTTTTATAATTATATAAAATTAAATCTTTGAAGCAAGGAAGAATCAAAGAATTCTAGCTTTATCTCTGATTACGTTGTTCTAATTCTTTCCTTCCTTCCTCTACAAGTAAATTTAAAAGTTTTAAAAATATCTTTTGGCATTTAGGAAGGTTTATATTTTTGTTTGAATGATTACCTTTGTACTAACATTATCTTTATAAAATATCCATCTCCCTTCCCTCTTTTTGCCTATTGACTCTGACTATTGTTTCCTGCTATGAGAAATAGTGAAACCAGCTGCTTACCACTTTATTCTTCTTTCCTGCCTCTCATCCAGCAACTGCTGATGTAGTATCCTTGTAAACAGAATAAATACCTATTAAACGACCAGTGAGTTTATTGTACTTCTCAGTTTTTGATACTTGTACCTTATTTATATGGTTAGAGTACACAGCCATTATATTCTTACAACCATTAGCCTTCATTCTATAGAAAACTATGTTACGCTTACTTCTAGTCCTTATGCCAAAGCTTCTCAAGTTATTTTTGTTATGTGAAGCTCCTTCTATGACAGATTCTTCAGGAAGAGTTCAAAGAAGTGATATTCCCTGAGCACTTGCAAGTTCATAGTAGTTCGTAGCTTTTCCACCTGAAGTTCAGTTTGTGTCCTTGCTTATGCTTTCTTTTATTGAGTAATTTAAATATATCATTATATTCTGCCATACAGATTTATTGCTGAGCGGTCTGATGACAATATGATTTTTTTTCCCTTGGTATTTTTGTCTGGATGTCATTATATATACATATACATTTTTTCTTTAAGTCTAATAATTTAGTAGAAATATGTCTCAGTGTGGGCCTTTGTGGATTGTTTTCCCAGTTCTGTGATATGCCTTTTCAATATTTATTTTTAAATCTTTTTATTATTTCAGAAAAGTTTCCCTCAAGTATAGTTTTAGTATTTCTTCTGTTCATTGCTTTGCTTTTCTTCTTCAGAGGACTATTATATTTATATTGGATCTTTATCCATTGATTACTCTTGAACACTTTTTAAAATATCATTCTTAATTTCTGATATCAATAAAACTTTGCTATTTTCCATATTCTGTTTCTCTTAAAGCATATTCTGATATGTTTATTTGCTTTTGTTTTCTTTGTAGATAATTTTTTTCCTTTCACTTTTAATTCTTTCCTTTAATTCTCTCTCTTTTTAAATCTTCTTTTTCTCAATCATCTCACTTATGAGTTTTCACATTCTGATTTATGTTGTTCTTTATAGGTTCTATCATTACTTAATTACTTTTAGTTCATTTTGAAACATTAAGCTTTTTATCTGTTTTGTGGGCATATTTTCCTGGTATGCTTCCATTATCTGAGGGATTTATTTCACTCTTTATTCTCTTATTTTTATACTATTTTTATGTGGGATTCTGTAGTTTTCTTTGGCTGTTGTTCATTTTGAAGTGAAATGACTTTTTCTGTGCTTTTTGGTGAGAAGAGTGGGCTAGAACAGCTACCTCTTTTGCCACTTTAATGAAGAAATGGCCTTAAACATTCTTAGATATTTCTGCTTTGTCATTTTCCCCAATTTTCTTGTCTCTTTTCTTTTCTTTGCCCTCATAGTGTCTGTTCTGCTCACTTTGGTTTATCATCCCAGCAGGTTCTCCTCAGTGCTAAGCTTTACGATGTAAAGGTTTTTTTATCTGTTTTGAGAGTTTATAGGCCTCAGACCCCAAAGCTGTCTAGGACCATTGATCATATGTTGGACATCTTGCCCTCATCAATTGATCTGAAACTTTCAAAATCCTCTCCCATTTTCTCCTGCTGTTCTGAACAAGGCCCACTGTGCTTTCCAGTGAATACCTGATAGTGGGTTGGGGGTTTTCCAGCTCTTGGGGTTATCACTGGTACCTTTGCCTTTTTTCTGATTTCTCCCACATAGTTTATTTATTTATTTATTTTTGGCTGCGTTGGGTCTTTGTTGCTGCGCGTGGGCTTTCTCTAGTTGTGAGCGGGGGCTACTCTTCGTTGCGGTGTGCCGGCTTCTCATTGTGGTGGGTTCTCTTGTCGCAGAGCACAGGCTCTAGGCATGCGGGCTTCAGTAGCTGTGGCATCTGGGCTCAGTAGTTGTGGCTTGCAGGCTCAGTAGTTGTGGCACATGGGCTTAGTTGCTCCGCGGCATGTGGGATCTTCCTGGACCAGGGCTCAAGCCCATGTCCCCTGCATTGGCAGGCAGATTCTTAACCACTATACCACCAGGGAAGTCCTCTCCCACATAAGTTTTGATACTGTATGGGTCTTGTAGTTTTTATTTAGCCACACCCAATCATCTTTTGGATTTGTGGGTAGATCTTGAAACCTAGTGCTATTGTAGATGTAGTCCATGGGGTCTTATTTTTCCTACTATAGTTGCTCTATTTTAATGGGAGGGTTATGAGACCTTCCAGATTTTCCAGAATACTTGGAAAATCACCTAGGTGTGTAGAAGAGAGGGCTGGAAAGAAGGGGGCAGGAAAGAAAGAGAAAGACTTCCAAATAAAAATAGCAGTGGGAAAGCATGAAGGTGTAAAACACCATGATGCAATAGCAGAGCTATATTCTAGTTTGGTATGCCTCTAGTAGGGGGGTCTGTGTGAGGTAATGGAAGGAATGGACCATGGAGGCAGATGGAGTTGATCACAATGAGCCATATATGCTAAACTGGGAAGTTGGAACTTTAACGCTATAGGGAGCTGTTGAAGGGTGTAAAGCAAGGAGTTGACATTAGATTACTAATTCAGAAAGGTTTCTCTGGCAGCAGTGTAGAGAATGGTCTTGAAGTAGTCCAGAGGGTAGATAGGACCCTTCCTCCTTCCGCACATCTGGCAACTATGGCAAAGTGAGAAGTGGCGATGGACTAAACCAAGGCAGTGGCAGATGGAGCAGAGATGCTGTTTGTGAGGTTAAATCTACAGAGTATATGGTTAACAGTTGAATATGAAGGGATGGGGTTGGGTGAGAGGTAGGGTGAACCTTAGGTTCCTGGGCAATACCTTGACTCCTAAGATACTACACATTCTACTTCGTATGGTTCTCATTCTTGCTGAATTGTTTTAATACTTCTCAAAATGGTGCTTTTGGAGATGGACGTTTGTCTGATTGTACCCTGCAAGCTTAGTGATAGATAGGATTTGGTTATAAGACTTACTTTAGAACTTCTATAAACATAGTCTGCAATCTACAAAATAGTACCAAGAAGACATAGGATTATTTTTCCTTAATGCACATCTGAACTGGCTATCTCTCTGCCAGAATTTGATGACAGCATTTATATTTATATTTATATTAGCATTCCAGTTGTCTTTTTCAAGAAGAGGGAAGAATAAGATAGATGTAGAAAGAGGCAGGAAGTTGAGATGGGTATTCTGGACTCGATTGTGACTTCACAGAAATTAGAGAATGGAAAGAAGGTACAGAAAAATAACTGGAACTTTGCTCCTGTTCCTTCCACCCATCTCCAACAGATCCTCTATACTTACTACTCAATTAGCAGCAGGAAGGACATCATCTGGGGGCTTGTTACCAATGCAGACTCTCAGGTCCCACCTGAGACCTACTGAATCAATATCTGCCTTTTAACAAGATCTCGAGGTGATTCCTCTGAACACTAAAGGTTGAGAATCACTGCTCGAGACGATGTTGGGAAGTGAACTTTTTGTGATTCTACCTTAACTTTCTTAGAATAGCAAGATACTGTATTGAATGAATATTCAATATTCTATAGGAACTTGAAAGAGTTAGTGTAAGGAGAGAGTATAATATAGCAATTTAAGGATTTGTGCTCTGTATGGAGGCAGTTAATGTACATTCGAATCTGGCTTCACAACTAATTAGTTATGTGACTATGGGAAAGATACTTGATTTTTCTACAGATTGGTATCTTCATTTGTAAATGCGAATTAAGAGTTCTTACCTCTTAAGATTGTTGTGAGGCTCAAATGAGACAGTATTTGTGAAGTGGTTAGCACAGCTCCTTGTGCACAGGAATGCATCACAAATATTAGCTACCATTGTTAAAACTTAATAGTTTAAAATGTCTTACGTGCATCTTGGATGTATTTAATGCCTTGTTAGAAGTAACAATATAGTGTGCAGGGACCTCATTCTTTTCAAATGAGCAACGTTCTTGGAGAATATGTTAGTGTACAAGGACCTGCAGGTACTTCTCAGAGAAAGTAAATCTTTAATACGGTGGTTGTATGTATTTGTGTTACGACAATTTCCTGGAAAAAAAAGAAATATCCACATTAGAACTTAAAAAATATTTTATTCAAGGATTTTCTTGTATAATCTCATACAACCTGTCTAGGTGAACTATACAGAAAAATCCCTTTTCTTTAAAAAAATCTTGAACTTTAGAAAGCTTGAATCATTCTTCATGTTTCTATCTGCTTTTTAAATGTTTTTTGCTGTCTATGTCCTGATGAAATCCTGATGAAATTTCACGTTAGATGCTGAGTGACCCAGCTACTCTATATGTCCTGAAACATTCTGAGCCAATTATTTCAGGAAGAAGCAACAATCATACAAAACATCGTATCTAACCCTAAGCACACAAACAACACTAAAACAAACCCTTAGATTTTCATAGGCTTCGGGAACCCATCCGACTTATTCTGTAATCACCCACACATTTTAAAAGCAATGTTATTATTCCCTAGCAAGCATTTTAAACTAGAGAGGCCTATGCAATGGAACGTAGAAAGAAGTCAGAGAAGTAAACCCCAGACCGTCTTTGTTTCTTATTGCAAAGCTCAGCATTTTTATGTTCCCTCATCAACAAAAAGACTCCCCCCTACACACCCTTGGTGCTTTCTATTTATGTTCACCTGCTACTCAATTAACACCCCATCAAACAGCACACTTGCAGGGGGTTTATTGTCAGACCATTGCACTACAGTGCTTAACCCTCTATCTCACCTATATTGCACATGGAGTTAAAAACAGTCCCCTGACTGTGCTAGGAAAACAGGTCTTTTCATTTAGTGTTTGGGCAAGGTTTTCCTTGTGCAAATTATCCTCGGTGTTCATAAAGTTATAACTGTATCTACATGTGTCTGACATTTATTACCTTCCATAGGACCGTAAAACACACTTTTCTCTTCTAACTGTGTCTGCTGACATGTTACATAAAATAAACTTTAAATATTACCTATAAATTAATTAGCATTTTCCCTCTATTAAGAAAAGCCGATGAAGGCTTAGCAACACTGCTTTAGTGTAGTTAGAAGTTTTAATTGGATTCTACCTGAAAGACAATGGGATTATTCTTAACCATTTATTTTTCATTTGGTTATATTTATGTATTTATATTAGCTAAGGGAATACATATTCATTTGTAGAAAATTAAGGAAGTATGGAAAAGTTTCAAGAAGAAAATGAACACCTCTTCCCCAAAATCATTTTCGTAATTTCATAACCCCTACTGTTATTTTGGTCTTTTTTCTTAAATATATAAATAACTATTAATTATTTTCTATAAATACCTATCAGTTTATAAGTATTATGTTTATATATAATTATTTTTATATACCCAGTACTTTATATAAATGTAGTTTTCATACAAAATTTGGCAATGAGCTTATATTTTATACTTTGTTTTTTATCCAGTCCTCTTAATATTGTGTAACTGTCGTGTCCCATGTAGTTATACTCATTTTAAACTTGGATTTTAATTCTGGATAAGTCATTTGTCTTATGAAGGTGCCATAATGTTTTCACCATTTAGATGAGTTCAAAAGTTTTGCTGATTATATCTTTAAAAGAAATTCCTAGGAGTGAAACACTGTATTGAAGACCCTTAAAACATCTTGTCAGAATGCCTTCCTGAAAGGCTGTAAAATGTTATGTCCACATGATACCCTGATCAACTGTCTGCGTCTTTATTCCTGTCCTGCCCCTAGGTTCTTCAAAACCTCTTTTTATAGAGTCCATATATATGTGTTAGCATAAGGTACTTGTTTTTCTCTTTCTGAGTTACTTCACTCTGTATGACAGTTTCTAGGTACATCCACCTGGCTACAAATAGCTCAATTTCATTTCCTTTTATGGCTGAATAATATTCCATATGTAATATTCCATTGTATACACGTGCCACATCTTCTTTCTCCATTAAACTGTTGAAGGAAACTTAGGTTGCTTCCATGTCCTGGCTATTGTAAATAGAGCTGCAATGAACATTGTGGAACATGACTTTTTTTTTTTTTTTTTTTTGCGGTACACGGGCCTCTCACTGTTGTGGCCTCTCCCATTGCGGAGCAGAGGCTCCGGATGCGCAGGCTCAGCGGCCATGGCTCACGGGCCCAGCCGCTTTGCGGCACGTGGGATCCTCCCGGACCGGGGCACGAACCCGTGTCCCCTGTATCGGCAGGTGGACTCTCAACCACTGCACCACCAGGGAAGCCCACATGACTCTTTTTGAATTATGGTTGTCTCAGGGTATATGCGCAGTAGTGGGATTGCTGGGTTGTATGGTAGTTCTATTTTTAGGTTTTTGCGGAACCTCCATACTGTTCTCCATAGTGGTTGTATCAAATTACATTCTCATGAACAGTGCCAAGAGGGTTCTCTTATCTCCACACCCTCTCCAGCATTTACTGTTTGTAGATTTTTTGATGATGGCCATTCTGACCGGTGTGAGGTGATACCTCATTGTAGTTTTGATTTGCATTTCTCTAATAATTAGTGATGTTGAGCATCCTTTCATGCGTCTGTTGGCAATCTGTATAGCTTCTTTGGAGAAATGTCTACTTAGATCTTCTCCCCGTTTTTGGATTGGATTGTTTGTTTTTTTGATATTGAGCTGCATGAGCTGCTTGTATGTTTTGGAGATTAATCCTTTGTCAGTTGCTTCATTTGCAAATATTTTATCCCATACTGAGGGTTGTCTTTGCATCTTGTTTATGGTTTCCTTTGCTGTGCAGAAGCTTTTAAGTTTCATTAGGTCTCATTTGTTTATATTTGTTTTCATTTCCATTTCTCTAGGAGGTGGGTCAAAAAGGATCTGGCTGTGATTTACGTCATGTAATGTTCTGCCTACATTTTCCTCTAAGAGTTTTTTTTTTTTAAATAAATTTAATTAATTAATTTATTTTTGGCTGTGTTGGGTCTTCATTGCTGCATGTGGGCTTTTTCTAGTTGCAGCGAGTGCGGGCTTCTCATTGCGGTGGCTTCTCTTGTTGTGGAGCACGGGCTGTAGGCGTGCGGACTTCCGTAGTTGTGGCTCTTGGACGCTAGAGCTCAGGCTGAGTAGTTGTGGCATACAGGCTTAGTTGCTCAGTGGCATGTGGGATCTTCCAGGACCAGGGCTCGAACCCATGTCCCCTGCATTGGCAGGCAGATTCTTAACCACTGCACCACCAGAGAAACCCCCCTCTAAGAATTTTATAGTGTCTGCCCTTACATTTAGGTCTTTAATCCATTTTGAATTTATATTTGTGTATGGCAATAGGAAGTGTTCTAGTATCATTCCTTTACATGTAGCTGTCCAGTTTTCGCTGCACCACTTATTGAAGAGGCTGTCTTTTCTCCATTGTATATTCTTGCCTCCTTTATTAAACATAAGGTGACCATATGTGCATGGGTTTATCTCTGGGCTTTCTATCCTGTTCCATTGATGTATATTTCTGTTTTTTTGCCAGTACCATACTGTCTTGATTACTGTAGCTTTGTAGTGGAGTCTGAAGTCAGGGAGCCTGATTCCTCCAGCTCCATTTTTCTTCCTCAAGATTGCTTTGACTATTTGGGGTCTTTTGTGTTTCCATAGAAATTGTGAAATTTTTTGTTCTATTTCTGTGAAAAATGCCAGTGGTAGTTTGCTAGGGATTGCATTGAATCTGTAGATTGCTTTGGTTAGTAGACTCATTTTCACAATATTGATTCTTCCAATCCAGGAACATGGTGTATCTCTCCATCTATTTGTATCATCTTTAATTTTTTTCATCAGTGTCTTATAATTTTCTGCGTACAGGTCTTTTGTCTCCTTAAGTAGGTTTATTCCTAGATATTTTATTCTTTTTGTTGCAATGGTAAATGGTAATTTCTTTTTCAGATTTTTCATCATTAGGAATGCAAGAGATTTCTGTGTATTAATTTTGTATCCTGCTACTTTACTAAGTTCATTGATTAGCTCTAGTAGTTTTGTGGTAGCATCTTTAGTAGGATTCTCTATGTATAGTATCATGTCATCTACAGACAGTGACAGCTTTACTTCTTCTTTTCTGATTGGATTCCTTTTATTTATTTTTTTCTTTGATATGGCTAAAACTTCCAAACTGTGTTGAACAATAGCGGTGAGAGTGGGCAACCTTGTCTTGTTCCTGATCTTAGTGGGAATTGTTTGTTTTTCACCATTGAGAACGATGTTGGCTGTGAGTTTGTCATATATGGCCCTTATTATATTGACGTAAGTTCCCTCTTTGCCTACTTCCTGGAGGGTTTTTATCATAAATGGTGTTGAATTTTGTCAAAGGCTTTTTCTTCATCTATTGAGATGATCATATGGTTTTTCTCCTTCAATTTGTTAATAGGGTGTATCACATTGATTGATTTGCATATATTGAAGAATCCTAGCGTTCCTGGGATAAACCCCACTTGATTATCGTGTATGATCCTTTTAGTGTGTTGTTGGATTCTGTTTGCTAGTATTTTGTTGAGGGTTTTTGCATCTATGTTCATCAGTGATATTGGCCTGTAGTTTTCTTTCTTTGTGACATATTTGTCTGGTTTTGGTATCAGGGTGATGGTGGCCTCGTAGAATGAGTTTGGGAGTGTCCCTCCCTCTGCTATATTTTGGAAGAGTTTGAGAAGGATAGGTGTTAGCTCTTCCCTAAATGTTTGATAGAATTTGCCTGTGAAGCCATCTGGTCCTGGGCTTTTGTTTGTTGGAAGATTTTTAATCACAGTCTCAATTTCAGTGCTTGTGATTGGTCTGTTTATATTTTCTCATTCTTCCTGATTCAGTCTCAGAAAGTTGTACTTTTCTAAGAATTTGTCAATTTCTTCCAGGTTGTCCATTTTATTGGCATATAGTTGCTTGTAGTAATCTCTCATGATCCTTTGTATTTCTGTAGTGTCAGTTGTTACTTCTCCTTCTTCATTTCTAATTCTATTGATTTACGTCTGCTCCCTTTTTTGTTGATTAGTCTGGCTAATGGTTTATCAATTTTATCTTCTCAAAGAACCAGCTTTTAGTCTTATTGATCTTTGCTATCATTTCCTTCATTTCTTTTTCATTTATTTCTGATCTGATCTTTATGATTTCTTTCCTTCTGCTAACTTTGGGGCTTTTTGTCCTTTTTTCTCTAATGGCTTTAGGTGTAAGGTTAGGTTGTTTATTTGAGATGTTTCTTGTTCCTTGAGGTAGAATTGCATTGCTATAAACTTCCCTCTAAAACTGCTTTTGCTGCATCCCATAGGTGATGGGTCATTGTGTTTTCATTGTCATTTGTTTCTAGGTATTTTTTGATTTCCTCTTTGATTTATTCAGTGATTTCATGTTATTTAGTAGCATATTGTTTAGCCTCCATGTGTTTGTATTTTTTACAGATTTTTCACTGTAATTGATATGTAATCTCATAGCCTTGCGGTTGGAAAAGATACTTGATACGATTTCAGGTTTTTCCCTTTCATCACTTCAAATATGTCTTGCCACTCCCTCCTGGCTTGCAGAGTTTCTGCTGAAAGATCAGCTGTTAACCTTATGGTGATTCCCTTGTATGTTATTTGTTGTTTTTCCCTTGCTGCTTTTAATATGTTTTCTTTGTATTTAATTTTTGATAGTTTCATTAATATGTGTCTTGGCGTGTTTTTCCTTGGATTTATCCAGTGTGGGACTCTCCGTGCTTCCTGGACTTGATTGACTATTTCCTTTCCCATATTAGGGAAGTTTTCAACTATAATCTCTTCAAATATTTTCTCAGTCCCTCTCTTTTTCTCTTCCTTTTCTGGGATCCCTAGAATTCGAATGGTGATGTGTTTAATGTTGTCCTAGAGGTCTCTAAGACTGTCCTCAATTCTTTTCATTCTTTTTTCTTTATTCTGCTCTGCGGTAGTTATTTCCACTATTTTATCTTCCAGGTCACTTTGCCATTCTTCTGCCTCAGTTATCTGATATTGATTCCTTCTAGAGAATTTTTAATTTCATTTTTTGTATTGTTCATCATTGTTTATTTGCTCTTTAGTTCTTCTACATCTTTGTTAAATGTTTGTTGTATTTTCTCCATTCTATTTCCAATATTTTGGATCATCTTTACTATCATTATTCTGAATTCTTTTTCAGGTAGACTGCCTGTTTCCTCTTCATTTGTTTGGTCTGATGGGTTTTTTCCTTGCTCCTTCATCTTCTGTGTGTTTCTCTGTCTTCTCATTTTGCTTAGTTTACTGTGTTTGGATTCTCCTTTTCACAGGCTGCAGGTTCGTAATTCCCGTTGTTTTTGGTGTCTGCCCCCAGTGGCTAAAGTTGGTTCTGTGGGTTGTGTAGGCTTCCTGGTGGAGGGGACTGGTGCCTGTGTTCTGGTGGATGAGGCTGGATCTTGTCTTTCTGATGGGGCAGGACCACATTCAGTGGTGTGTTTTGGGGTGTCAGTGAGCTTATTATGGTTTGAGGCAGCCTTTCTGCTAATGGGTGGGGTTGTGTTCCTTTCTTGCTAGTTGTCTGGGTGTCCAGCACTGGAGCTTGCTGGTCATTGAGTGGAGCTGGGTCTTAGCGTTGAGATGGAGATCTCTGGGAGAGCTTTCATCATTTGATACTACATGGAGCTGGGAGGTCTCTCATGGATCAATGTCGTTAACTCGGCTCTCCCACCTCAGAGGCACAGGCCTGACACCCGTCCAGAGCACCAAGACCCTGTCAGCCACATGGCAGGGGTGAAGAGCCAGAGGGCCAACTTAGAGTCCATCCGCCACACTGAGATAGCTTAGCTTTACTAGGAATAAGTGAGTGCTCTTCTCCAACAGCAAAATTAGTGAGAGGTGCCTTTTTTTTTTCCTTTATGCTTAGTTGGGTTTCACCTGCTCACAGGGGGCTACCTGCAGAGGCCTTGCACCCAGCTCTTCCAACCAGAGTTCCTTCTCACAGATTCTTGTATCTCACATCTTCCTTTTTTGAATTCTTGCATGCTTTAAAATTTAGACTTCATACTTTTTTAGACTACACTTGAATGGTAGTTTTCTGTGCATAAATGAGGGGTTAAATTTTTTTTTTATGATTTTGAAGTCATTTCCCCATTGTATTTTAGCATCAAATGTTATAAATATGATGTCTGACTGACATGATTTTTTTTCTTTGAAGATATAATGAATCAGTACTATCCTGGTTAATGGACTGCATGCTTATAATCAGAAACCATACTTGAATCATTGCCATATGCAAAGTTGATATACCTTCAAGATATAGACACAGAGTTGTAGCACAGCACATGGGAAGGATACTGAGCAGCCAGCAGTTTAGAACAGCTGCTCTGATTTTCATCAGTCCTACAGGGGTGCACTAGCCAGTGGGCCTTAGACCAAGTGATCTACAGAGAAGTCTTAATCAAGTGTAAAAGTCTGGGGAACCAACCAAAAATCTGGTGACTCATTCTACACACTTTTTCCTTGTGTGTGAGACATAGTGGTATATAGCTTAAGTAATATACCATTCAGTGTAAAGAACTTAATATACTAAATTCAGTAACATGCATATAACTCAACAAGATACATACTAGTAAATCTATAATTTATTCTGCTCATTCATGCCTTTGGATGACTGTCCTTTCTGGTGTCACAGTCTGAACATTAATCATAAAATTAATCTCTACCATAGTAGCTAGACTTTTTCCCTCTCTGAAAACTTTTCTTTCTATGTTATGCTAAGGTTTTAGAACAGAAATCTCCAACTATACCTGTTTTTCATATTCATTCTGTTGGGCAGTTGATAAATCTTTTCAATGTTAAGAAATTCAGGAAAATATGTTTTATAATTTCATTATTTATTTTATCCTTTTTCTTCTTCTGTCCTTCTATGACTTCTATTAGAAGATATTGAAAATTCTGTATCCATTCTCCATGTCACTTAACTTTTTGATGGGTTATACTTTATCAGAGGCTGGTACTGTTGATGCTCCACCCAGATTCCAAGTGTCACTATTACTGATTTATGGAGCACTTTTCCCAACTGCTACCTGAATTGTTGCTGACAATTCATACCTATAAGCTTCTTTAGAGAATTTTCTTGGTCACTTGTAGCTGCTTTGCTTGTAAAATGTCCAGTGTCCAGAGACTACCAATGTATTATATAAAAGCCCAAATCTTTTGCCTCAAGTTGAGACAAAGTCTCTGGTGCAGTTTTATTTTTCTGAGGGCTCCCTGAAATAGAATGAAGCTAGACATCATTTGAACTCATGTTCTTGCTTAACTTCTTCCTATTTTCTTTTCTGCTTCCCTCCTTCCTTATAAGTTTGCCTTGAGAGCACTCCCTTAACAAATCACTTATGGGCAAATCCTTGTCTCAAGTTCTGCTTCTATAGAATCATATGGTCTCTTTATTTTTTTGCATTCTGTTCCAGTGAAATTTTTAGTTCCATCTCCAAGGTCGCTAAATTTTATCTTTGGCTGTGTCTATTTGGTAATTTTGCCTATCTATGAAATTTTTCATTTTGCTAATTAAAATTTTAATTGACAGAAATTTCCCTGAAATGTTTATGGTTGAAATGGGTATCATATATGGAAGTTCTTTAAAATAAATCGGGATGGAGGGTTAAGTGGGAGTTTAGATGAAATACGATGAGCCATGAGTTGATAATTGTTGAAGGTGGGTGAGAAGAATATGGGCATTAATTATATCATCACTTCTTTGAATATGTTTAACGTATTTCACAATAAAAACTTGTTTTAAAATGATCTCTTGGTTGCGTTTCATTTTTCATGGATATAGTCTTTAAATTTCTCTGAGATTTTTAAAGATGGTTATGCCTAATTTACATTATTTGCCCAATTCAGTGTGTGTGTGTGTGTTTTATCTTACTTCTGGGGGTTTTCTTTTGGTGACATGTTTCTCTTCATGATGTTAGTTTTCCTCAGATAAGGATAGCAAATAGTTGCGATTTTTTAAATTTTGTGATCATCTTTGAATGTGAGAATCCCTGTTGATTGGCCTGTTATTCTGATAGCAACTGCCTCCACTCTCTGCTATGTTTTGCTTGTAAAAGCATAAATACAGGATGTTGTTAGAGGGTGGTTTCGGTGAGGATGAGTGTCACTTTGTTTATTTTCTCCAATCGCAACTTTCTTCTTGGTGAAAGTTGTAGGGCTCCTTGTACCCACTAACTGTTGCTTTTAAAACTTCTTCCTCCCAAACAACCCTTACTACATAATGATCTATTTCCATATATTTTTAGTTATAATTTTCTTCAGCTTTAGTTTTTCATAAATCTAATACTGTCTCCTTTCCACCTTACAAAGATTCTCTTCCTGCACTGTTATAAATCAATTATTTGAAAAAAACCCTTTTTGTGTGTGTGTTATTTCATGGTACTTGTGATAAGGAGGAAAGGGAGTCATATGATCAGAGTTCATTCACCATCTTGATCCAATTCCTCTTTTATATCCATTGTGGCTTATAATTCTATTGTTGCAATTCATTTCTTTCTCATCTAATTTATTATTTTTGCATCTCATAGTTTTTTTGTTTTGTTTTTTTCTCAGCTTGTTATTTCCTCATGGCTTTATGTTTCTGTGTCGTACTTTTGCATGCTATTGAAGATGCTAGATGCCTTTTCCCAAGTTTGTTCTGGTTCTTATACTAGATTATTTTCCAAGGAGAGCTTAACTCTGGTTCTTCATGGTGACAGTTCCTTTCCCATGATTGTGTTTTTCACAGGCTCCACTCCATGTTGTTCGTTTTCTTTTATTTTTCCTATCCGTGATAAGGTAATTCCCGTTATTGGTCAACACCCAAGGTATGGGGCTGTTCCGTGACTTTACTCATAGTCCCCTTTGGTGCAGGTAGAATCTCCTTTACAGCAGTAGGGCAGAAGAGCAGGTTGACTCAGGAGCTCAGAGCACAGTTCCCAGTGTCCAGTGTCTAGGGGTTGTTTCTCTGGTGTGGCTCCTTGGATGGATGCTGGAGGACACTCCCGGATGCCCATTTCAATTTCTCTAATACTCACCATCCCAGATCCTCTCCACTCATAGAGTCTAGATCTAAAGCTTTTCTGGTCAGGGATAAACCTCACAGAAGCACTGTGCGAAAACCCATCCTTTTCCACCTGTGTGTTTCTAGGTCTGAATGAAACTAGAGATTAATTTATTCAGCTACTTAACAGTTATGATCTGCTTTCTCCATACTTCACTGGAGAACTGGATCTGGGAGTGGGAAGATGAAAATCTACTTTGTCTATCACAAAAGCAACATAGACCAGTAAACGAAGAAGTCACAGAATTCTGGAAGTTAGAATTATCTGAAAAAGCAGGTAGTGAAGAAAGAAACTTTTCTATATTTTCTTTTTTCACATTGAATGGTGCTTCCCTATTTTGTCAATCTTATATCTAAGATTATCTTATCTCTAGGGTAAGTTTATTCTATATGCTAACAATAATTTCTCTCATAGGGTTTGATTTGGGTGTTACTACGAAGTTTA
Source organism: Globicephala melas (assembly GCF_963455315.2). Taxonomy (NCBI): domain Eukaryota; kingdom Metazoa; phylum Chordata; class Mammalia; order Artiodactyla; family Delphinidae; genus Globicephala; species Globicephala melas. The sequence goes on from NC_083315.2 coordinate 95,892,243, forward strand.
TTGTTTTGTTTTGTTTTCATAGATATTCTGGTGGGAAGCTGTTTGAATGTCTGCCTCAAGGACTGCTAGTAACTGTAGAAGTGCAGTTTAACTTTTCATTTCTGTTAAGCATTGATTTTTTCTTTACAACAAAGCTCATATCTTAAGTATAATTTTGCCAAAGCTTACCAATCCAGATTTTAAGTACATTTGACTCACCAATTTTATAGATGATGGAAGAAAATCATTTCAAACAAATCCTCATTACTTGACAAAATTTTGAGAGACACTGGTAATTCAACATTTCATGCAGTCCAATAGAATATTACCAGGAGTGACTCTCGCAGGTTCCTTCATTTTCCTTGTTTTTTCTTAAACAAAACTCGTTGACAAAGTATATGCTTGTGGCAACTTCACATATTATATCACTTAAGGTAGCATTTTGCCTCTGCTTTTTATAAAATTAAGAAACACCAATATTATGGGGAGGAGAACCACATCCCTCCACATGTATATATTGCAGTTACACTGTCACTGCTACTCTGAATTATCTATACAAATCTTTTCAGGAAATATGATCAATGCCCATAATTCTGAAATAAGTGTATGAAGATACAAAATGAAACAAATAATAACATTTTAAATAAGGGCTGAAACATGAATCTGTCTCCTCCCCATTCGTTTTTTAAAGTAGGACTTCATTTTTCTTCTTTTTTTAACATCTTTATTGGAGTATAATTGCTTTACAATAGTGTGTTATGTTCTGCTTTATAACACAGTGAATCAGCTATACATATACATATATCCCCATATCTCCTCCCTCTTGCGTCTCCCTCCCACCCTCCCTAACCCACTCCTCTAGGTAGCAACAAAGAACGGAGTTGATCTCCCTGTGCTATGCAGCTGCTTCCCACTAGCTATCTATTTTACATTTGGAACTGTATGTATGTCCATGCCACTCTCTCACTTCATCCCAGCTTACCCTTCCCACTACCCATGTCCTCAAGTCCATTCTCTACGTCTGTGTCTTTATTCCTGTCCTGCCCCTAGGTTCTTCAGAACCATTCTTTTCTTTTTCTTTTTAGATTCCATATATATGTGTTAGCATACGATATTTGTTTTTCTCTTTCTGACTTACTTCACTCTGTATGACAGATTCTGGGTCCATCAACCTCACTGCAAATAACTCAGTTTCGTTTCTTATTATGGCTGAGTGATATGCCATCGTATATAAGTGCCACATCTTCTTTTTCCATTCATCTGTCGATGGACACTTAGGTTGCTTCCATGTCCTGGCTATTGTAAATAGAGCTGCAGTGAACATTGTGGTACATGACTCTTTGAATTATGGTTTTCTTGGTATTTGGCCAGTAGTGGGATTGCTGGGTCATATGGTAGTGCAATTGTTTTTTTTTTTTTGCGGAACCTCCATACTGTTCTCCGTAGTGGCTGTATCAATTTACATTCCCACCAACAGTGCTAGAGGATTCCCTTTTCTCCACACCCTCTCCAGCATTTATTGTTCGTAGAATTTTTCATGATGGCCATTTTGACTGGTGTGAGGTGATACCTCATTGTAGTTTTGATCTTCATTTTTCTAATGATTAGTGATGTTGAGCATCCTTTCATGTGTTTGTTGGCTATCTGTATTTTTTCTTTGGAGAAATGTCTACTTAGGTCTTCTGCCCATTTTTGGATTGGGTTGTTTGTTTTTTTGATATTGAGCTGCATGAGCTGCTTATAAAGTTTGGAGATTAATCCTTTGTTAGTTGCTTCATTTGCAAATATTATCTCCCATACTGAGGGTTGTCTTTTCGTCTTGTTTATGGTTTCCTTTGCTGTGCAAAAGCTTTTAAGTTTCATTAGGTGCCATTTTGTTTATTTTTGTTTTTATTTCCATTACTCTAAGAGGTGGGTCAAAAAGGATCTTGCTGTGATTTATGTCATAGAGTGTTCTGCCTATGTTTTCCTCTAAGAGTTTTATAGTGTATGACCTTACATTTAGGTCTCTAATCCATTTTGAGTTTATTTTTGTGTATGGTGTTAGAGAGTGTTCTAGTTTCATTCTTTCATATGTAACTATCCAGTTCTCCCAGCACCACTTATTGAAGAGGCTATTTTTTCCCCATTTTATATTCTTGCCTCCTTTATCAAAGATAAGGTGACCATATGTGTGTCGGTTCATATCTGGGCTTTCTCTCCTGCTCCATTAATCTATATTTGTTTTTTTGGGGTTTTTTTTTTTTTTTTTTTTTGCCAGTACCATACTGTCTTGAGTACTGTAGCTTTGTAGTAGAGTCTGAAGTCCAGGAGCCTGATTCCTCCAGCTCCATTTTTCTTTCTCAAGATTACTTTGACTATTCGGGGTCTTTTGTGTTTCCACACAAATTGTGAAATTTTTTGTTCTAGTTCTGTGAAAAATGCCATTGGTAGCTTGCTAGGGATTGCATTGAATCTGTAGATTGCTTTGGGTAGTATAGTCATTTTCACAATGTTGATTCGTCCAATCCAAGAACATGGTATATCTCTTCATCTGTTTGTATCATCTTTAATTTCTTTCATCAGTGTCTTATAGTTTTCTGCATACAGGTCTTTTGTCTCCTTAGGTAAGTTTATTCCTAGGTATTTTATTCTTTTTGTTGCAGTGGTAATTGGGAGTGTTTCCTTAGTTTCTCTTTCAGCATTTTCATCATTAGTGTACAGGAATGCAAGAGATTACTGTGCATTAATTTTGTATCCTGCTGCTTTACCAAATTCATTGATTAGCTCTAGTAGTTTTCTTATAGCATCTTTAGAATTCTCTATGTATAATATTGTGTCATCTACAGACATTGACAGCTTTACTTCTTTTCCAATTTAGATTCCTTTTATTTCTTTTTCTTTTCTGATTGCTGTGGCTAAAATTTCCAAAATAATGTTGAATAATAGCCGTGAGAGTGGACAACCTTGTGTTGTTCCTGATTTTAGAGGAAATGGTTTCAGTTTTTCATGATTGAGAACGATGTGGGCTGTGGGTTTGTCATATATGTCCTTTATTATGTTGAGGAAAGTTACCTCTATGCCCACTTTCTGGAGGGTTTTTATCATAAATGGGTGTTGGACTTTGTCGAAAGCTTTTTCATCTATTGAGATGATCATATGGTTTTTCTCCTTCAATTTGTTAATATGGTTTATCATATTGATTGATTTGCGTATCTTGAAGAATCCTAGCATTCCTGGGATAAACCCCACTTGATCATGGTGTATGATCCTTTTAATATGCTGTTGGATTCTGTTTGCTAGTATTTTGTTGAGGATTTTTGTGTCTATGTTTATCAGTGATATTGGCCTGTAGTTTTCTTTCTTTGTGGCATATTTGTCTGGTTTTGGTTTCAGGGTGATGGTGGCCTCGTAGAATGAGTTTGGGAGTGGTCCTCCCTGTGCTATATTTTGGAAGAGTTTGACAAGGATAGGTGTTAGCTCTTCCCTAAATGTTTGATAGAATTTGCCTGTGAAGCCATCTGGTCCTGGGGCTTTTGTTTGTTGGAAGATTTTTAATCACAGTCTCAATTTCAGTGCTTGTGATTGGTCTGTTTATATTTTCTCATTCTTCCTGGTTCAGTCTCAGAAGGTTGTGCTTTTCTAAGAATTTGTCCATTTCTTCCAGGTTGTCCATTTTATTGGCATATAGTTGCTTGTAGTAATCTCTCATGATCCTTTGTATTTCTGTAGTGTCAGTTGTTACTTCTCCTTTTTCATTTCTAATTCTGTTGATTTAATTCTTCTCCCTGTTTTTCTTCATGAGTCTGGCTAATGGTTTATCAATTTTGTTTATCTTCTTAAAGAACGAGCTTTTAGTTGTACTGATCTTTGCTATCATTCCCTTCATTTCTTTTTTATTTATTTCTGATCTGATCTTTATGATTTCTTTCCTTCTGCTAATTTTGGGGTTTTTTTGTTCTTCTTTCTCTAATTGCTTTAGGTGTAAGGTTTGGTTGTGTATTTGAGATGTTTCTTGTTTGTTGTGGTAGGATTGTATTGCTATAAACCCCTCTTAGAACTGCTTTTGCTGCATGCTGTGGGTTTTGCGTCATCGTGTTTTCATTGTCATTTGTTCTAGGTATTTTGTGATTTCCTCTTTGATTTCTACAGTAATCCCTTGGTTATTTAGTCGCGTATTGTTTAGCCTCCATGTATCTGTACTTTTTACAGATTTTTTCTTGTAATTGATATCTAGTCTCATAGCATTGTGGTCAGAAAAGATACTTGATACGATCTGAATTTTCTTAAATTTACCAAGGCTTGATTTGTGACCCAAGATATGATCTATCCTGGAGAATGTTCCTTGAGCACTTGAGAAGAAATTGTATTCTGTTGTTTTTGGATGCAATGTCCTATAAATATCAATTAAGTCCATCTTGTTTAATGTATCATTTAAAGCTTGGTTTTCCTTATTTACTTTCATTTTGGATGATCTATCCACTGGTGAAAGTGGGGTGTTCAAGTTCCCTACTTTGATTGTGTTCCTGTCAATTTCCCCTTTTATGGCTGTTAGTGTTTGCCTTATGTATTGAGGTGCTCCTATGTTGGGTGCATAAATATCTACAATTGTTATATCTTCTTTTTTGATTGATCCCTTGATCGTTATGTAGTATCCTTCTTTGTCTCTTGTAATATTCTTTGTTTTAAAGTCTATTTTGTCTGATATGAGAATTGCTACTCCAGCTTTCTTTTGATTTCCATTTGCATGGAATATCTTTTTCCATCCCCTCACTTTCAGTCTGTATGTGTCCTAGGTCTGAAGTGGGTCTCTTGTAGACAGCATATATACAGGTCTTGTTTTTGTATCCATTCAGCCAGTCTATGTCTTTTGGTGGGAGCATTTAATCCCTTTACATTTAAGGTAATTTATCGATATGTATGTTCATATTATCATTTTCTTAATTCTTTTGTGTTTGTTTTTTTTTTTTTTTGCGGTATGCGTGCCTCTCACTGTTGTGGCCTCTGCCATTGAGGAGCACAGGCTCTGGACGTGCAGGCTCAGTGGCCATGGCTCACGGGCCTAGCCGCTCCATGGCACGTGGAATCTTCCCAGACCTGGGCACGAACCCATGTCTCCTGCATCGGCAGGCGGGCTCTCGACCACTGTGCCACCAGGGAAGCCCTGTGTTTGTTTTTGTAGGTCTTTTCTTTTTCTTATGTTTCCTGACTAGAGAAGTTCCTTTAGCATTTGTTGTAAAGCTGGTTTGGTGGTGCTGAATTCTCTTAGCTTTTGTTTGTCTGTAAAGGTTTTGATTTCTTTGTCAAATGTGAATGAGATCCTTCACCTATAATCTTGATTGTAGGTTTTCCCCTTTCATGACTTTGAATATGTCCTGCTACTCCCTTCTGGCTTGCAAAGTTTCTGCTGAATGATTAGCTGTTAACCTTATGGGGATTCCCTTGTATGTTATTGTTGTTTTTCCCTAGCTGCTTTTAATTTTTTTTTTGTATTTAATTTTAGATAGTTTGATTAATATGTGTCTTGGTGTGCTTCTCCTTGGATTTATCCTGTATGGGACACTCTGTGCTTCCTGGACTTGATTGACTATTTCCTTTCCCATATTAGGGAAGTTTTCAACTATAATCTCTTCAAATACTTTCTCAGCCCCTTTCTTTTTCTCTTCTTCTTCTGGGACCCCTAGAATTCAAGTGTTGTTGCATTTAATGTTGTCCTAGAGGTCTCTGATACTGTCCTCAATTCTTTTCATTCTTTTTTCTTTATTCTGCTCTGTGGTAGTTATTTCCACTATTTTATCTTCCTGGTCACGTATCTGTTCTTCTGCCTCAGTTATTCTGCTATTGATTCCTTCTGGAGAATTTTTAATTTCATTTACCATGTTGCTCATCATTGTTTGTTTGCTCTTTACTTCTTCTAGGTCCTCGTTAAATGTTTGTTGTATTTTCTCCATTCTATTTCCAAGATTTTGGATCATCTTTACTGTCATTACTCTGAATTCTTTTTCAGGTAGACTGCCTGTTTCCTCTTCAGTGGTTTGGTCTGATGGGTTTTTACCTTGCTCCTTCATCTGCTGTTTCTCTGTCTTCTCATTTTGCTTATTTTATTGTGTTTGGGGTCTCCTTTCAGAGGCTGCAGATTCGTAGTTCCCGTTGTTTTCAGTGTCTGCCCCCAGTGGCTAAGGTTAGTTCAGTGGGTTGTGTAGGCTTCCTAGTGGAGGGGACTGGTGTCTGTGTTCTGGTGGATGAGGCTGGGTCTTGTCTTTCTGGTGGGCAGAGCTGCATCCCTTGGTGTGTTTTGGGGTGTCTGTGACCTTATTATGATTTTTGGCAGCCTTTCTGCTAATGGGTGGTGTTGCATTCCTGTCTTGCTAGTTGTTTGGCATAGGGTGTCCAGCACTGTACTTCCTGGTCATTGAGTAGAGCTGGGTCTTAGCATTGAGATGGAGATCTCTGGGAGAGCTTTTGCTGTTTGATATTATGTGAAACCAGGAGGTCTGTGATGGACCAGTGTCCTGAACTCTGCTCTCCTCCCTCAGAGGTACAGGCCTGATACCCGACCAGAGCACCAAGACACTCTCAGCCACAAGGCTGAGAACAAAAGTGAGGGAGGGAGGGAGTGGGGGAGAGAGAGAAGGAAGGAAGGAAAAAAAGAAGAAAAAGAAAGAAAGGAAGGAAGAAAGAGAATAAAATAGTTAAAATTAAAATTTAAAAAAAATTGTTAAAAAAATTAACCAGTATTAAAAAAAAAGAAAGGGAGAAAGAAGAGAGCAACCAAACCAAAAAAGAAATCCACCAATGATAGCAAGTGCTAAAAAGTGTACTAAAAAAAAAAACGGACTAACAGAACCCTAGGGGAAATTGTAAAAGCAAAGCTATATAGACAAAATCACATGAAGAAGCATCCACATATGCACTCACAAAAAGAGAAAAAGGAAAAAATATATATATCTGTATATAAAAAAGGAAGAGAGCCACCAAATCAATAAATAAATCTACCAATGATATTAAACTGTAAATACTAAACTAAGATAAACATAAAACCAGAAACAGATTAGATGTAGACAGCAAACCCCAAGTCTACAGTTGCTCCCAAAGTCCCCTGCCTCAATTTTGGGATGATTCGTTGTCTATTCAGGTATTCCACAGATGCAGGATACACAAGTTGATTGCAGGGATTAAATCCAGTGCTCCTCAGGCTGCTGGGAGAAATTTCCCTTTCTCTTCTTTCTTCGTACAGCTTCTGGGGTTCAGCTTTGGGTTTGGCCCCACCTTGCGTGTAGGTCGCATGAGGGTGTCTGTTCTTTGCTCAGATGGGATTCTTTTAAAGTAGCAGCAGATTAGGGGACTCTGGCTCCTTCAGACCAGGGGAAGTGAGCTTGCAGTGCCAGAGGCCGGCATGATGTTACAACTACGGAATGCGGGACGAGCCTCCAGTGCCAGAGGCTGGCATGATGTTGCAACTGCCTGATGTGTGTTGTGTGTTCTCCTTGGGGAAGTTGTCCCTGGATCACAGGACCCTGGCAGTGGCGGGCTGCAGAGGCTCCTGGGAGGGGAGATGTGGATGGTGACCTGTGCTTGCACACGGGCCTCTTGGTTGCTGCAGCAGCAGCCTTAGCATTTCATGCCCGTCTCTGGTGTCCACGCTGATAGCCACGGCTCACGCCCGTTTCTGGAGCTCATTTAGGCGGTGCTCTGAATCCCCTCTCCTTGAGCACCCCGAAACAATGTTCTCTTGCCTCTTAGGCAGGTCCAGACTTTTTCCCGTACTCCTTCCTGGCTAACTGGTGCACTAGCCCCCTTCAGGCGGTGTTCATGCAGCCAACCCCAGTCCTCTCCCTGGGATCTGAGCTCTGAAGCCTGAGCCTCAGCTCCCAGCCCCCACCTGCCCCAGCAGGTGAGCAGACAAGCCTTTCAGGCTGGTGAGTGCTGGTTGGCACCGATCCTCTGTTCAGGAATCTCACTGCTTCACCCTCTTCACCCCTGTTGCTGGGCTCTCCTCCATGGCTCGGAAGCTCCCCCTGCCCGCCCCCATTTCTGCCAGTGAAGGGACTTCCTAGTGTGTGGAAACTTTTCCTCCTTCACAGCTCCCTCCCAGAAGGGCAGGTCCCATCCCTATTCTTCTGTCGCTGTTTTTTTTTTCTTTTGCCTTACCCAGGTATGTGGGGAGTTTCTTGCCTTTTGGGAAGTCTGAGGTCTTCTGCCAGAGTTCAGTAGGTGTTCTGTAGGAGTTGTTCCACATATAGATGTATTTTTGATGTATTTGTGGGGAGGAAGGTGATCTCCACGTCTTACTCCTCTACCATCTTGAGGGTCTCCGGACTTCATTTTTCTTCTACCACCAAATACTTCAGATGTTGAATTTTGTAAAGAGAACTTATTTTTAAGCATTTCAAACTTTTCCTAAACATTTTGAAAGGTTCAAATGAAGTTTCTACAATACGATTAATATTTTTCATACTTGATACAGCCTGGATATAATTTCCTTATTAGATTCACTGAGGTATTGTCACAATAGTTTTTCAAATGACTTAGAAATATGCTTTTAAAACAGTATATCTAACATAATTATGCACTGAAACTATTAAAAAATTTACCATCTTGGAGACTTTAATTTTGAATTTGATCTGTGAATTACCATTTTTCCAGAATAGTGGAAGAGGGTATTCTTCCACTGGCAGGGTATATCTGATACAGCCTGTATTCCTTACTGTCCACTGTGTGGTAAGTGTCTGACTGTGATGTTAATCTCACTATTAATTGCTAGGGCTGGTTTGGTGCTCTGCTTCTAATGAACCTTTGAGTACTATGCTAAAATGATGATAAGGATTGTTTGTTATTGTCCTTAGTGATCCCAGGAACTTGGCTAATTAAAACTCGAGTTTCTATAAACACATTCTGACTCCTCAGTGAATTTCTAGGCTATAGGGCTCTCAGGAATGTAAAGCCATAGGTCCGTATAATCTTTAAATGCTCCCTGGCACAACTGTGAACCCCTGGCAAGAGTATACACATAAAAAGATGATACTTATGGCACAGATCTGGACTATAGATTTTAGACCACTAATATATGTTTCCCCTTTGGAGGCCTGGAAGTGAATTATTAGGGGAAAAAAAACACCTCACATTATATTTTATCTATAATTTTGATGGAATGAATCTAGATTAAGTAGCTTTATAGAATTCTAGGTAAGAGTCAGGTGGCTTTCCCCTTTTCTGTTTTTAAATAATATGTTTCTTTTTTCTAATTATGAAAGAACTACATGTTTATTGTAAGAAATATAAAAAAGGGTTGAATTAAAAAGAAAATAAAAATACTCAGAGAAAAACCTTATTAACAATGGAGAAAATATCTTTCAAGTCATTTTTAAATTAGTTGTTAATTACACAGGCAATACTTGAACACCTCCTCTCTGTATAAAATTAAGTTACTAAAAATAGAGTTAAAGTCCACCTGAATCACCATGTAAAATTCCAGTCCCTATACAGTTATCATTTTTTTCTATTTTGCACACATACATACATACACAATATTGTTTTGGGAGGTATTGAATTTATAGATTGAATTGGAGAAAAATTGACATGTTTTGCAATATGGGATATTCACCTCAATGGAAGTGGTATTTCTCCTTAGACAGTCTTCTTTCATGTCCTTCAGTAAAAATATATAGTTTTCTCTATAAAAGTTTTACGTATTATTCCCAGGTATTCTATAATTTTTTTAACTCTTCTGAATGGATTTTGCATTACATATTCAAATTGGTTATTGTTGGTTTGGAAGAAAGATGTGAAAACTGTCTCAAGCTGTTCAGGCTGCTATAACAAAAATACCATAGACTGGGGGGCTTTAACAACAAACATTTATTTCTCATAGTTCTGGAGGCTGAGAAGTTGAAGATCAAGGCACAGGTAGATTCATTGTCTGATGACGACCTGCTTCCTGAATTCATAGAGGGCAGTTGTCTTCTCACTGTGTCCTCACATGGCAGAAAAAGCAATAGAGCTTCTGGGGTCTCTTTCATAAGGGCACTAATTCCATTCATGAAGTCTCCATCCCCATGACCTCATCACCTCTCAAAGGCCCCACCTTCTAATACCATCACCTTGGCGTTAGGATTTCAACATATGAATTTTGAGGGAACACAGTCTGTATCAGAAGCCCTTCATTATAAAGAGGATGTAAAATCAGAAATATACATTTCTTCTCTAGAAATAGAAATCAACTTCCAGCTTAAATGTCAAAGATAAGGTCTCAAAAACAAATCCATTTTTCCTCAAGTTTCTGACTGCAGTAGAAGATACAGATTCTACTATTTTTAATAAACTTTTTAGTAATGCCTCTTTTGTACATAAGACTATTGTGTGGTTTAGTTGCTTAAATGCTATAATACACTTGCAGATAAATGTGTTATTATGAAAATTAATTATGGTTCAAAAAGGGTATTAGCTAATGTTAATGACTCAATAGTGAGTTAACTAAGTATTCTTAAAGATAAATTTTTCATAAAAAATGTTATAATGTCACTTTGTTATTATGATCTTGAAAGCCGTGTCATTTTTTTCTTCTTGTCACAGACATTTTATAATGTGGTTTCCCACACTACCACGACCACCACCATTACAATACATTTTGCTTTGGCTTGTTTGGTTTGGTTAACTTTCTCTTTCACACTGGCATATAGGCAAGCCATTTGATTTTGTTTATTAATCTTGTAGCCAGTCTCACCTTATTCAATATTAGTTTTAGTAATTCACAAGTGATTCTTTTCAGTTTTCTAGGTAGGTAATTGCACATTCTACAATAGTCTTATCTCTTTCTTACTAATTTTTAATCTAATTTCTTTTTCTTATCAAACTTGGAGAACAGAACATCGAGTTGTATAACTAACAATACAATAAGAGTAGTGATCACAGCGTCTTTATCTCATCCTTGACTTTAATTGGAAGACTTGTAGTATTTCACCATTAAATATAGTGATTGCCATGGATTTTTGTTCATACCTTTTATTAAGTCAAGAATATTCCTTTAGATTTCTAGTTTACCAAATGCCATTTTTACAATTATACTTAATGTTAACATTTATCAAATTCTTTTTGGTATAAACTAGGATGTTATATAATTTTATTATGTAATAATTACATATGTAATTTACATTTTTAGATCTCCTTTGTTGCATTCTGCAGATAAATGCTCTCGATCATGATGTGCTCATTGAGCAAACTACAGGATTCACCTTGCATGTGATCTAAAATTTTGGTCATTTTCTGTGTATGTTCAAATTTTTGTTAAACCATGTGTTGAATATTTTCAACTTTCCTTGTCCCCAGTTCATGCTGAATATGTTAACACAGTTGGCTTACTCCTCAGCTTCCACCAAAAGAGAGAAAAGGAGAAAGGGCCTTTAGATTTTTAATAAACAAATTTGAACTTATATTTGCCTGTAATAGTCTAGTCATTATCTCTTTCCTCCCCTTGTATAAAAAGAACAGTAGCATACTTTTGCTCCCATCTGTTCCCCCCACTTCCACTTCCCATGTTGATAGCATGTAAAATTTTATTTCCAGATTGTTTTTAATAAATTTTTAAAAACCCAGTTATTTAGCCTTAATAATGAATTTTTAAAAATGTGTTCATTATTGCTGCTTTCTCTTGAACACATTCTTCTGTTTGAATTACAAACTTTTATAATACTTTAGAATATTTGTTAGCCTGCAATTTGTAAATGTTTTTGCTTCATTCTCATATTCCAAAGTCATTTGTCTGACATAGATCCAGAATTATGCCATTTTGAGTTCTTTACAGTTTTTCCACATTGTTTTTTTATTTATCCAATATTGCTGATGGGAAGACTATACTCAGATATAAGATTGATTTATGACAATCATTAATAAAAAATCAATGGTAACAAGCAACCAGAAAATTAAACAAATATATGATTCCATTTAAAATCTCAAGAAAAACTAAAATATGTGTTATATTTTAACAAGCAGTCCTAAGATTTCTGTGGGGAATAAATAAAACTGTATTAAAGGTTGCAAAAAGCTCAGAAAATGCAAAGATAGTCCATACTCTTGGATGGGACAAGTTGACATATAAAGATATTAACACACCAATAATTTATAAATTCATTGGTAGCCCTACTTGAAATCCTTACAGATGCATTCTATGAGTATCATACTTGCTTAAAACAAAGAAACCAATAGAATGGAATAAAGAACTCAGAATTTTACACATATACATATATATATATATATATATATATAAAACTTCATGAGCACACACACACACATATGCTTTTATATATTCAGAAGTAAGCTTAAGTTTAGCTCTCAGCCTTTGTGTTTTTTTAATATACACTCTTTGCCAATTTTTCATTATGCTAACTATATAAAAGAGAATTACGAATATTTTTTCTTCTAGCTTTCAGAGTTGTTTATATGAGAACCATTTATTCTTTGGAAGTATAGAAAGCCTAATCTGTTAATATATCAAGTATGAAGATATATTTGAATATAATGCCTTGATAACTTATAAAATTTTCTTAGCAAAGCATTATCTACTTCTGTGAATTGATTTTGGTAATTTATATTTTCCTAGAAAATTTACAATGTCATTGAATTTTTTCAAAAGAGAGGTATGCTTTTGCATGTAGTGTTCTTTTATGATTTAAAATTACTTCTGATTTTTCTATTTTCTCTTTGTATTTATGTAGATTTATCATAAGTTTTTAATTTTACATTTTTTGAAAGAACCAGCTCTTATGTTTATTTTACATATTATTCTTTTTTATTGTTGTTTGCTATTTAACAGCTCTTCTTGTTATCCTTAACTTTTCAGTCACTTATTTTCTTAATTTATTTTTCTTTTTATATTAAGAACACTGAAACGTATATAGTAAGTATATCTTTTTCTAAATATATATACTGCTTTTGAAGTTTTATTAACTTTTATATAGCCCATCATCTAAGCTTTGGTATCTTTTTCAACCCACAACTCGAGAGTTTTTTCCAATAGTCATGTAGTTTAATTTTTTTAATCTTTTTGGTCCTTTGAAATATGGAAGAAAGTTACGCTACTAGTGTCCTTTTAAAGACATTTTTCTAGTATTTAAAAATGAAACAGGGAGCTTCCCTGGTGGCGCAGTGGTTGAGAGTCCGCCTGCTGATGCAGGAGACACGGGTTCGTGCCCCGGTCCGGGAGGATCCCACATGCCAAGGAGTGGCAAGGCCCACGAGCCATGGCTGCTGAGCCTGCGCGTCCGGAGCCTGTGCTCCACAACGGCAGAGGCCCCAACAGTGAGAGGCCCGCGTACCGCAAAAAAAAAAAAAAACAGAAAGAAGCAATTTCTAGTGATTCTAAGAAAATGATAATTTTAGATACTTGCACTTCCTGTAGTTGCTTTCCCCTTATATTGAAATTTCTAGTTTATTATAACATAATTCTGGATTTCAAAATCCAGGTTATTATTCACTTTAGAGTATATATTTTCTCTTTCAATATTTATTATATTTGTGTTAAATTTGATGGACATATTACAAGAAATATTCAAGCAACACTGTGTGCTACTAATATTTTTGATTATACCAATGTCCCTTTATAATACAACGGCTCATGTTTTTAAGTGTGTTAAATCCATCTCTCCATCAGCTGGAGAATTGGTGTTCAGTAATTTTTAAGGAATATATTGCAGGTGATAGTTTTCTGAGCTCTGCATTCTTGGCATTGTCTTTCTATTGTTCTTATAAGATTCCTGGCTGTATTTCTGTTGCTTCTTGGCTTACTGTCATATTTTTTCCTCAGAACTCTATAGCTATGGCTCCATTTTGTCCTGGAGAGTTAACGTTATAGAGAGAAAAAAACTGTGAACAATTTGATTTCTCTTTTCCTTTCAGATACAATGTGGTTTTTGCTTGTTTTCTGCCTGAATGGATGCATGAATCTTCCCCCATCATTGTAATTCCAAGAGTGTATCCAAATTTATAGATCTTTTCGATCTATTTTGCCTAGCGTGTTTATGTGGGGGGAGTAAACGCTATTCCCTTGTCTCACGGTTCTGTGAGGGGTCTTTGGTAGTACTCTTGGTCCCCTTGAAGCATTCCTCTTCCCTTTGTCTAGCCAGTTCCTTGGGAGAAGTTACTTGTCTGGTTGTGCGTTTGGTAGATGATGGTCAGCCCCATCTGAACATTTCTGTCTCTTTCTTTCTTTTTTTAGATGCAGTTTGCTGCAGGGAGGATACATAGCTGGTGTTCCTGGGCCCCTGGGGTAAGCTGCCAGCCCCTATGTTGGAGGTCTGCTGTCGCACAGCTGTGCTAGTGACTAGGTGGGTATAGCTGTTGGATTTACAAATAACCTATTAAGAACACTATTGTAGCCTATGATTTAAGTCAGGTTCTCAAATCAGCTTTATTGACGAACTGATATTTTTATTTCTCATTACCTGATTCTTCTGTCTTCTTTGTGATGGTCTGGGACTCCTCCCATCCAAAGTTTTAACATTTGATATATTTCTTCCTTCAACCCCTGGTTTTTCTTTAGGTCAGAACATTTTTCTTCTCCCTACTCCTCCTTGCTTATGTTCAGCTCTATTTGTTCTTTATTTATCTTTAAATTTAGAAATTCCTATTACTTTGTTGTGTGTGTGTGTGTGTGTGTGTGTGTGTGTATTTTATCAGCCTTCAATATCCCTTACCTAGCAGAAGGTAACCATAAAAACAACAAACCCAAGAAAAAATGGGGCAATGCCCCATGCTCAATTCTAGGATGTTTTTAGTACAAAGGTAAATCTTCCTACTATGTCTGTCCCCAATTCTGTTACTGAATTTCTGAAATGATAAAGTAAAACTACAGCTAACTGTTAACTTTCTCCTACCCCTTAATCTGGACCCAAAGGTAGAATTAAACATAGAATCACATTTTCTCAGACAAAATCCACCCAATATCTAAACATTAACAAGCATAAACCTCCCTCAGTAAGGATAGAAAACAAAACACAAAACATCTCTTGTCATATGAAAATATACTGATATTCTGAACAGTGGATCAATATGAAGGAATAAAATATGTGGCATCATTTAAACAGAGCAATTGCAAACTGGTGGGAGGGGTGTCAAAGAAATTGCAAACTCTGTTTTAAGCTCACTATAGCTGCTCTCAGCAGGAGCCAGCATGGCAATGCTTTCATTCTTGGATGGGCACAGCAGGAGAAAAAGCCTTGCCATGTCATCACTGCTCCCAGTTGTCTCTAGTCTATACCCTAAAGCTGCCAGTTGTACTCACCCAATCAAATTAGAAGGTGTTCTGGATTTCTGCTGGGATTCCATCCACTCACTTTTCAGATGCTCCACAGTGGTTATAGAGTGGGTTGGCCCCTCTTCATTCTAATAATGTCTGCAGGTAGCAGATTCCTCAAGAATTCTGATGTGTGATGTGCCCATGGACAGTTTCTAGTGCTGATATGGGCTTTCTGTTTTTACACATGGGTAGTCATTTCAATGACAATTTGGAAAGCAGACTGAGGGCAGGTAATCATTTTTAAGCTACCATTTTTCTGCAAGTCTGTTCATTTAAATGGGTTACGGAGTCCTGTGATTCTGTTTCCCTATTTGTAAAGTAGGGATAATCTTAATTACTTCCCAGAGGCATTAAGATGAACTTAGTCCATAGGTTTGAAAAAAATGTGGAAGTGAATGTTGTATGCAATAGAAATTATTACTGAACGCTTGAGGAGTCATAAACATCACACCAAAAAAATTATGAGTTCAGGACTGAAATCTTCAAATGCTCTCTGTGAATAAAGTATGCATTCTCTACATTAAAGATAGCCACTGGATATAATAATTTTGTTTAGTGGTATGTTCAAAAGAAGTAGTTATGTATTCTTGTAGCAGACCATGTGGACAATCAGAATAGGAACAAATAAAGTGTGTTGTTTTCTTTTATTGTACATCTGTTCTTTCATCTCTATTTACTTTGAAAAAATGGCTTCTTCAATAACATAACTTTATGATGAGTTTACTGTATTTCCATGATATTATGATGCAAATATTTCTTTACTGCTAGAGTTTTAGTAAGCAGAAGTAAAACACAATGTTTCAAAGTCAGTATTTGGATTTCATTTTCTTTAGATCTGTTGAAATATAAGTGGAGTTAATCAGAACCTAGAGAACTCAAGACAGTATTTTGGGGGCTTATTATATTTTATTTTGTTCTTGGTCACTTATTTAAAAAATTAACCTCTCATTAAGGGAACTCCTTTTCTACTCTTTTTAATACCTGAGAAGTAGTAGTGTGTAGATTATTATTGCAGTGTTTGGATCATTTGTTTGGATTTGAGTCCTACATTACCATTATATAACCATTTTAAACCTTGGTTTCCTAAAAAGAATTCAGATTACCTACATTTACTGTATTGGCAATTATATATATATATATATATATATATATATACATGTATACATGTATATGTATATGAAAAATTGGTAAGTTTGAAATGAGTTCAATAATCTAATAAAGTATAGCAGTATCTTACCTAATAGTCATTCATTTGTTCCAGGGTGGTATGGAGGCAGAATCTGATTTTGACTGCAGAGAGATAAATGGCTCTTGTGTTGTGGCGTAATATTTTCTCTTTTTTCTCTGTGGGATACCTCTGCACGTCGGAGAATTATAAGCACAAAGGACATCTATAGGACAAAGTTAACAATAAATGATACTCTTCTTTAGTTTGCTTTTCAAATATCACACTGAACTAGGTGTGAAGACAGTGGGTAAAATATATCAACTTAGTGAGTATACTGAGAGGTTTAATCAGTGCTGTTGAAGGCTAGGGATGACAAACAATCTCATTATAAAGCATGTGATTAACATGGAATTCTCAGTTAATTTGAACTTGTAATTCTTAATAGATAGATAATGGGCAATGAGAATTCCTAAATTTAAATATTAAACAAGCATTTGCTGCTACATCTGATGTTGATGTGCTATTAGTGATCAATTTTGTTCATGAAAATAATGAAATATTTGATGATAATATGGCTATATGTGTGTGTGTGTGTGTGTGTATTGCTATATATATAGCAGAGACATTGATTTCTTCAGGGAAGTAATATGTGGAATAAAATAACACGAATTGCAATTACTTAGATCTCTTACAAATCTTAATAGGGTAAACCTTAGGGTGATTTATTTAGGTGATGCATTTCAAATGCCAGTGCAGTTTTAATTATATCAATATGAAGACCCTTAACTAAACTCATAGGAAAAATAATTATTTGCATTAACCATAATACCTGGTGCTATCAAGTACCTGGCATGTCAGTCAATAGAACATGATGGCTGATTATCTAAAGATGATTATAAGTCACTTAATATTGACAGTTATGCTCAATCCCAGTTTGAAGAGTGTTTACTGTAGAATCAAAGTTCAGAATGCTGTTCAGGAATAGCTTCTGTATACACATTGGCAATTGTACTGAAATCCACAAAACACTTTTTATGCAGTTAAAGATTATTCTTCAAGAGATAGGGCCTAATGAGTAGTATCTATCAACGTCACTATGGGAAACCAGACCATTTACAATTTGGTTACTCTCTCTGAAGTACCACCCACTCCGTGTCATTTTCCCTTACCCTGACCAACCTTACTCTATTCATTTTTGAGTCCTTAGGAGCTGTGTTCCTACCTCCAGAAAGCTTAACTGGCTACTTAGACTAAGTTAAGTCCCCTGTTATGTGCTGACATAGCAACCTGTACTTCTCCCATGAAAATATTCATGATATGATGTTGGTATTACTTGCATAATTGTCTTCCCTTCACAGCTCAACCCCCAAGACTAGACCTTAGAAGGCAGGGTCAGGCCTACTACATTCTTCTACATCTGCTACACCTCTGTCAGAGGGATCAGCCCATATTAGATGTTCAAAAGCTATTGTTGAGTAAATAAGTAAACGCATAAATGACTGTGCAGATTGGCAGGTACAAGCTGTCTAAATGGAAAGGAAATTTTCATTTAAGGTTAGAATTGAAAGTTAATTTTTGAAACCAATAGCTTTGGGTTCAAAATCAGTGAATTAACAAAAACAACCTAATGAAGCTGTCTAGGTCATTTTATAAACAGTGAAAATTAAATTTTTAATTCTCTCAATTCAGTGCCATTAAAAATTATGAATGGAGCTAGTTTCTAAATATAAGCTTTAATATGAAGATAAGAAAGCTAATATTGTTAAGTCAGCAAAGTATTTCATGCAGTTATATGGTCTACCCCTTGTCTTCAGATAGATTTATAAATGAATTCTGCTTATTGTAACTTTTCCTGTAGCCATTTGAAAATGGTTTTAGACTCTAATTTTAATGAGGAGCAAGATTTTATTGTTTCCCAAATATTATAAATTAAGAGGAGCCCTATAATTTAACTCTGGTTAAGGACATTTTCTTTGTTAAGCAAGTGTACACATTCTTCCACCATTTATTTATAGTAATGGCAGACATGCTGAGCTGGGTTTCTACATTGGATGTAGTGGGGAATCCCTCCTCTGCTACATCATAAGGCAGTGTGATATAGTAGAAAGAACCTGGCTCTTGAATCAGATGAAGCAAGCTTAAATTCCACCCTACGGTATATTAGAAATTTAGCAAATTTCTTATTTCTCTGAACCTCAGATTCCTTATCTATATAATCGTGTGATAATATCTGACTCTTGGGAGTATTGTCTGCCTTTTAGGATTGTTGTGAGAATTAATGCAACAATTGTGTGGAGTATCATGCAGGTATGTCATACTTATTAAGTCTTGGCTATTATTATCTTAATGCTTACTCAAAGAAATGCTTAGTGCTACTCAATGAAAAAACTTAAGTCAAGAAAATTTAAATGACTTTAAAAAGTTCAAATAGTGTGAGCCTAACACATGGATTCGACTGGTCAGACCGTGTGATAATTTCAGACTGTGTGATATTTCCATTTCAGCTGTCTTGTTATGCAGTAATCTCCACATGACTCCTATGTGATCACATAACGATGTGATCATGAACACACAATCACTAAATGCCATGTTTGTTGCCTTTATTCTTGTTTGAGAACCTGATTCTGTCCCTTGATGAGGCATAGAGAATTAAAAGCAAGCAAGTGGGCCAGGTCTGGTCCATTGGCTTGCACCCAGTAAGAGCTTATAAAATGTGTGTTGAAGGAATGAATGAATTGGGAGTTTGTTTATCATTAGACTTTTAGGTTAGCATATCTGTGGTATGTACTATATCTTTCTCCAAAAGAAGAGGCAATTCACTATGTACTTACTTATATGATTTTGACTGTCTGGATGTAACATGAAAGAACCTCAGAAAGAGTTCACTCAGTTTGCTACACTATAATAATTCGCCATAGTGACAGTATTTTTCTTTGCTAAGGTGGTTATTTTAAGTGAAAAGGATTTTGTACAGAGAATGAAGTAAAATAACTGACTTAACTTGAGTTGAGGACCACTCACCTTTTAGAGAAAACCTTTCCAGAAACTCATCACTGTGTCTTAAAAACTCCCACTGAAGAAGCAGCACAAATTTGATCTTTGTTGATATTCTTTTAAATCTAAAAAGGATTATCATTGTCTATGTATGTAGCATTTTATTCCCAAATTTAAGGTCTCATTGGGCCTAATCTAATATATATTAATGACTTGGGTTTATATTTTAAGCTACATTAAGGATTTTGGTTCTACTGCAAATGAATGGTGACTCACTGAATGGGATAATTAGGGAAAAAAGCAAAACTCTGAGAAGACATCAGAGATAAAGGAGGTTGCAGAGTGGCTGCTGTGGAGCAAATTTGGGAAATACTGTTTTGAATGGACTGAATAAAAGTTACCCCAATACCACAGAGGATTTTGGACCTAGGAAATAGAACTCAAATATATTCCAAGCATTAAAATAAAAAAGATATTGAGCAACTGAACCGTTGGGATGGATGCCAAGGAAAGGAGGGCCTAGCAAGAGATGGCTTGCATGGACATAGAAGAGAGGAGCCGGAATTGAGAAATGTTAGGGTTTTAAATTGAAATGGAATTTTGACAAACCTTGATACTATAGAGCATGCACCAGGGAGTAGTCAAAGATGACTCCCAGGTATTTTGCTTAGGAAGCTCAGTGGTTGGAAAATTTACTGAAATAAGGAATCTTAAAGAAGGAAGAGATATTGAGGTGGAGTTAATGAATTAATTTTGGACATGTTATGTTTAAGATAATTGCAGGGCATTTACTTATTTAGTATTTGTAATGTGCAAAGTTCTGTGCTAAGCTCTGTAAGAGTTTTGGAGGGACACAGAATATTAATCCTTACTTTAGAGAATGTATGTTCTAATAAGGCAGAAAAGACATGATTTCAACTAATTGTAATGTTCAGTAGATTACTCTAAGAGCCATTGCAAGAGAGAGCGATGAAGTTCAGAGAGAGGAGATTCCTATGATCTGAAAAATGATTATGATGTCTCTATCCTTCAAGTTAGGTTTTATTTGATACTTTATTTGTAACCTAACTGTTAATGAGAAAAATTTTGTTAAAGAGAGCCTTTATACATGTTGACAACTTTAGGTCACAGTAGAAAAACACATTTTTATTTCTATTTCATATTTATACAGTAGTATATACTTCTGTGTGAATATATAAAGAAATATTCTTCTTAGAGCAGAACCTTCACTCTATTTTGTAAACTTAAATTTTCTCCTTGTATTTGTTATTAATTGAATCTTAATCTATTTACTGAAGCCACCGTAGTAAATAAGATGTATTTTAAAGTTGTCTATTACCATCTAAATTTCCTAATAAAATTTTATCTTTTTTATTAGGCACTTAATATATTACTTTTATCCATGAAAATTTTCCAAAATATTTCTAAAGACTGATAGTATCATTTATATAAAAATCATAAATTTTATATACTGATTTTTGCTTTCAGTAGCCCAATAATTTAAATTATTTTCCTTAGCCAAATACATTTAGTAGTGCAGTAAACCATGTTTCTTGATAGCTACATTAGAAAGAAAATTTATATTTTATATCATTAATCCATTTTAATGGATATATAATTTCTGTGGGCTTTTCTTTCTTAGTAAAGTCATATCTTCTATGTAATTCACTAAAGGTACTTGTATAGCTTAGAGTTGAAGGCTTCTTAAATTTGTTTTTGTACTTTAAGCTTTCTATATAATGTATGTGCTACTAATTTTGAAAGAATAACAAAGCCCCTGTGAGTTACATTGTAGATGTTAATGACATTGTTAAAATGATGACAGATTGCCTTAATGGAGGATGTACACTTAATTGGAGGAAGTCTGACAAAATATGCTATTTTATATTACTTAAAATTGAGTCAGTCAAGAGCCATCATCCACTTACAGCCCTGTGTGAACCCAAATCACAAAGCACATGTAGTATCAAAACTGATAAAAATTGCAAGAAGTGTGTATTCATGCACTGCACATTCATTCATACAACCCATTAAATAGTATTTGTTAACTTTTAATTCAAATGTCTGCAATAAGATAATGTGATGTAAAACACAAGTCGATGGAGGGTCATAAAACTTTTTGCTGCAGTTTTTATTAGCTTGCTATCCAGTGCTGAATGCAGTTACACCCTGAAGCAGGTCTTGTATACAAGTATGATATCAGTATATTATAATACAAATTTAACCTATTAAATATGTGACAAGTATTATGTATATTGTTAGGATCCATGAAAACATAGACATTGTTGTTGGTAAATGTCACCATATCTACTCTATATCATGGGCATGCCCCTGTGATTCAGAGGACCCATGGGGGCTCCTGGCTGCACCCTCCAACTTACGTTACCATAAAACCCAGAGTGGTTTAGCTACCCAGAGGATTTTTCTTTTAATTTTATAGCTATTTTATTTTTAAAGGTTATGTTTATACATATAGATACATATTTTGCTTAGATAAAAGGAAAGAATATCCTACTAAAATGGGTAGAAGGTTATGGATGCTTTTAATTATGTTCTTATCACTTACCTCTATCTTCAAATTCTTCTATAATAAACATGTAATCTTATGTAGTAAAAAATTTTTAAATTAAGTTTTTTATTGATGAATAGAAAAAATGATGGTGAAACCAGTGCTAATCCCCTGCCTATGTTCACAAGTCTCCTTGCAATAGGAGAATTAGAGATTACCTTAGTAGATGAGTTTTATTGAAGTTTAACATTTCTTGATCATCCAGAGAAGCCATGTACAATATATTATTTGCTCAACATTGATGGACTCATTTTTTCATGTCCTCCAAAAACAAAATTTCACAATGATGACAGACTTATTAGTAGTAGCCATCAATGTATTCACATTGCCCCCCCTCAACACCATGGATAGACTGCACCAGCTCTCAAATTTTGGACAGAGTCAGAAAATGTAGTTCACTTAAGTCTGTTAGACTCTTATCATCCCTAGCTACGTGTTGATAAGCATTATGCTTTTTTTTTCTTTTGTTTTTAAAGACCTGGATTGAGAATAAGGTAGAATAGTTAAGAGACTGTGAAATATAACCTTCACACTAAATGACCTACTTCCATAAAACCACAAATCAATTTTTCTTTGTGCTTTTAAGTATGTGATTTGATATAGTTTTTAATTCTACTTAGGTAAGGGGCAAAGAATCTTGGGTGATTTTCTTTATATGTCCCTTCTGTCTTTCCATTCATATTTGTTCACATTCACACACACACACACACACACACACACACACACACACACACACACACACACACATACACATATACTCACTCATACACAAAGACATTCAGATTTAAATTTGCTAGTCATCAAGAACAAAATCATTTTACATAAATGCTCTGAAGTGACTAATGTGTTTTTGCCTTACAAGAAATAAAGTGTGTGTGTGTCTCATTGGTACTTTTTCATTTCTTGCCACTTTTCCAGAAGTCATTTTTGCTTCTGAGTTTTTAAACTACTTTTATTCATAGCTGTGAGCCTACAGTATATTTTTTCAAGGGTGATAAAACATTCATTGGACTATGACTTGCTTTTCTGTTTGATGATTTTAAGATACTGAACCCTATTCTTTATCATGATGCTACACCTAAAAATCATGTAATTATGTGTCTATTTCACTTAATTCATTTTAACATACACAGATTTCAAATAAAAGGCCATTATGGTAATCTTCAAGCTCATTTTTCTCTTTTCCAAAGCTTGTGATTTCTTTATATCTAGATATTTGGTTTTTAGGTCATCTTTGGAACCCGTAAATGTCTGAGACTTACTCTAGAATAAGTCATCTAATGTTAAAACAGCTAATCAAACTCAAGGATTCCCATTTAAATCCATTAACCATCCTAAGGGTATCCAATCACTTATAATTAGTGCTATGAGATTATTTACATTATTTGTGCCAGTAAACAGAGTCATTTCTTCCAGTTAAATTGTTTCCTAACCCTTCAACTGATTTATTAGAATAGTGGTCAAATTGCTGTGTCTTTAACTAAGAAGCAGTGTAATTTGGGTTGGTTTAGTTATTGATAGAAGCGAGTAGTTTGTTAATGGAATTGGAAGTGAAGTTGTTTCTCCCTCCTTAAAAATAAATATTTCCCGGCCCCTATACTGCATTCTGATTTCACCTAAATGTTTGGAAATTTTGAGCAGGTTCAAATTACCTGCTTGCTGAAACCATTTTATTCCAGTAACATTTTTCTCTGACTCTCAAACCATTAGACAGTATCTTCTCCTGAATCACTATGAAAATAGCCTGTTAGAAAACGATAAAAATGTGTATTTTGTATTAGTGTTCCACTGTTGTGTAACAAATTACCACAAACTTAGCAGCTTAAAAAAACACACGTGTTATCTCACTATTTCTATGAATCACAAATTCACAGGTTGCAATCAAGGGGTTGGCCGGACTGTGTTTCCTTCTAAAGCTTGAACTTCTCTTTCAAGTTCATGTGATTTTTGGCAGAATTCTGTTCTTCGTGGTTGTAGGACTAAGGCCTCCTTTTTCATGCTGGTGATGGTCAGGGGCCACTCTCAGGTCCTAGAGGTCACTCTGTTTCTTGCCCTGTGACACTCCCAAACACCACTCACAATATGGAAGCTACTTTCTGAGGCCAGCAGGAGAATCTTTCAGACTTCAGAGAGGGCTTAAGCCCTGTTTTTAAAAGCTTCACCTGACTGAGTCAGGCCTACCCAGGATCTCCCTTTTGACTAATTTTAAAGTCAACTGATCTGGGACTTTCATTACCACCATAAGCTTCCTTGTCCCAACTTGACTGGGACAAGAGATGCCCAGATAAAAATATTATTTCTGAGTGTGTCTGTGAGAATGTTTCTAGAAGAGATTAGTTTTTGATTCAGTAGACTAAGAATATTTGCTCTCACCAATGTGGACAAGCATCATCCAGTCTGTTGAGGGCCGAAATAAAACAAAAGGAAAAGTAGGGGAAACTCTCTCTCTTCTTGAGCTGGGACATCTTTCTTTGGCTGTCCTTAGACATCAGTGCTCCTGGTTCTCAGGCCTTCAGACTCTGGGACTTATTCCATCACCATTGGCACCCCTTGGTTCACAGACATATGGACCCACACTGAATTAATTTCCTGATTCTCCAGCTTGCAAACAGCAGACTGTGGGATTTCTCAGCCTCCATAACTATGTGAGTCAACTACTATAATAAATCTGCACATGTCTGGAGAACACTAATACAGAGGATTTAGGTGCATTAGGTCTAATTCTAAAGTCTGGGTTATTTTTCCTTTTATTTACTCTACTGAAAAACAACTTGGACTAGGTAAAATTGACATAGGCCATCTGAAAAGTCCACTGAGCCCCAAAGGCCAATGTATTGTCAAATCTCACTATGCATTTAGAGAAGAGCTAACACCTGTCCTTCTCAAACTCTTCCAAAATATAGCAGAGGGAGGGACACTCCAAAGCTCATTCTACGAGGCCACCATCCCCCTGATACCAAAACCAGACAAAGATATCACAAAAAACCAAAATTACAGGCCAATATCACTGATGAACATAGATGCAAAAATCCTCAACAGAATACTAGCAAACAGAATCCAACAGAATATTAAAAGGATCATACACCGTGATCAAGTGGGGTTTATCCCAGGAATGCAAGGATTCTTCAAAATACACAAATCAATCAATGTGATACACCATATTAACAAACTGAAGGATAAAACCCATATGGTAATCTCAATAGATGCAGAAAAAGCTTTTGAGAAAATTCAACACCCACTTTTGATAAAAACTCTCCAGAAAATGGGCATAGAGGGAACCTACCTCAACGTAATAAAAGCTATGACAAACCCACAGCCAACATCATTCTCAGTGGTGAAAAACTGAAAGCATTTCCTTTAAGATCAGGAACAAGACAAGGATGTCCACTCTCACCACTGTTATTCAACATGGTTTTCGAAGGTTAAGCCACAGCAATCAGAGAAGAAAAAGAAATAAAAGGAATCCAAATTGGAAAAGAAGAACTGTCACTGTTTGCAGATGACATGGTACTATACATAGGGAATCCTAGAAATGCCACCAGAAAACTACTAGAGCTGATCAATGAATCTGGTTAAGTAGCAGGATACAAAATTAAAGCACAGAAATCTCTTGCATTCCTATACACTAACAATGAAAAAACAGAGAGAGAAATTAAGGAAACACTCCCATTTACCATTGCAGCAGAGAGAATAAAATACCTAGGAATAAACCTACCTAAGGAGACAAAAGACCTGTATGGAGAAGACTATAAGACACTGATGAAAGAAATCAAAGACGATAGAAACAGATGGTAAGATATACCATGTTCTTGGACTGGAAGAACCAACATTGTGAAAACCACTATACGACCCAAATCAATCTACAGATTCAATGCAATCCCTGTCAAATTACCAATGGCATTTTTCACTGAACTTGAACTAAAAATTTTACAATTTGTATGGAAACAAAAGACCACAAATAGCCAAAGCAATCTTGAGAAAGAAAAACGGAGCTGGAGGAATCAGACTCCCTGACTTCAGACAGTACTAAAAAGCTACAGTAATCAAGATAGTATGGTACTGGCACAAAAACCGAACTATAGATCAATATTACAGGATAGAAAGCCCAGAGATAAACCCATGCACATATGGTCACCTTATCTTTGACAAAGGAGGCAAGAATATACAATGGAGAAAAGACAACCTCTTCAGTAAGTGGTGCTGGGAAAACTGGACAGCTACATGTAAAAGAATGAAATTAGAACACTCCCTAACACCATGCACAAAAATAAACTCAAAATGGATTAAAGACCTAAGTGTAAGGTGAGACACTAAAAATCTTAGAGGAAAATATAGGCAGAACACTCTGTGACATAAATCACAGCAAGATCCTTTTTGACCCACCTCCTAGAGTAATGGAAATGAAAACAAAAGTAAACAAATGGGACCTGGGGCTTCCCTGGTGACACAGTGGTTGAGAGTCTGCCTGCCGATGCAGGGGACGTGGGTTCGTGGCCCAGTCCAGGAAGATGCCACATGCCGCAGAGCGGCTGGACCCGTGAGCCATGGCCACTGAGCCTGCACGTCCAGAGCCTGTGCTCTGCAACAGGAGAGGCCACAACAGTGAGAGGCCTGCATACCACAAAAAAACAAAGCAAACAAACAAAAATCAAATGGGACCTGGTGAAATTTAAAAACTTTTGCACATCAAAGGAAAACATAAACAAGATGAAAAGACAACCCTCAGAATGGGAGAAAATATTTGCAAACGATGCAACTGACAAAGGATTAATCTCCAAAACATATAAGCAGCTTATGCAGCTCAATATAAAAAAAAAACCAATCCAAAAATGGGCAGAAGACCTAAATAGACATTTCTCCAAAGAAGACCTACAGATTGCCAACAAACACATGAAAATATGCTCAACATCACTAATCATTAGAGAAATGCAAATCAAAACCACAATGAGGTATCACCTCACACCAGTCAGAATGGCCATCATCATAAAATTTAGAAACAATAAATGCTGGAGAGGGTGTGGAGAAAAGGGAACCCCCCTGCACTGTTGGTGGGAATGTAAATTGATACAGCCACTATGGAGAACAGTATGGAGGTTCCTTAAAAAACTAACAATAGAGCTACCATATAACCCAGCCATCCCACTACCACATGACCCAGCCATCCCACTACTGGCCATATACCCTGAGAAAACCGTAATTCAAAAAGAGTCATGTTCCACAATGTTCATTGCAGCTCTATTTACAATAGCCAGGACATGGAAGCAACCTAAATGTGAATCGACAGATGAATGGATAAAGAAGATGTGGCCCACATATACAATGGAATATTACTCAGCCATAAAAAGGAATGAAATTGAGTTATTTGTAGTGAGGTGGATGGAACTAGAGTCTGTCATACAGAGTGAAGTAAGTCAGAAAAAGAAAAACAAATACCATAAACTAACACATATATATGGAATCTAAAAAGAAAAATGGTACTGATGAACCTAGTTGCAGGGCAGGAATAAAGATGTAGACATAGAGAACAGACTTGAGGACATGGGGTGGGAGGGGGAGGCTGGGATGAAGTGAGAGAGTAGCATTGACATATATACACTGCCAAATCTAAAATGGATGGCTACTGGGAAGGTGCTGCATAGCACAGGGAGATCAGCTTGATGCTTTGTGACCACCTAGAGGGGTGGGATAGGGAGGGTTGGAGGGAGGCTCAAGAGGGAGGGAGTATGAGGATATGTGTATACATATAGCTGATTCACTTTGTTGTACAGGAGAAACTAACACAACATTGTAAAGCAATTATACTCCAATAAAGAAAAAGAAATCTCACTATAGCAATTTCTCCTAGACTTGGATTGTGTATTAAAAGGATTTGAATCTATAACCTGGAAGAAACTTGGTGCTGAATATGTGTGTATTTCCTTACACCATTGATGTCAAGCACTGAAATGGTAATAGATTACACTACTTCCAGACATGTGGTGGAAGATAGATGGAAAAAGGGTTAAAATACCTCTATGCTTTATTGCAGTTTAGTGTGATTTTCTCTGTTGTTCCATGTGAACAAAAAAAGCTCTAAATACTTCTAGAATATTCCCTAGAGTCAATCATTTTGTTAATGCACAGTGAAGTTTGAGAATGTATTCTTTCGAAAGAAAGCTAAGTTTTCTAGGACATGTGAGTTATAGCACCACGCCCAACCACCTCTCCTTTTTCTATGTATTTATCTTAAAAGATATATAGTTAGGTTTCTCAGATGTTGCTGCTCACTTTAGGTAAAAAAAAAAAAGAGAGAGAGAAAACAAACTTCCTTGTAAGAATCACTCCTTGTAGAGATTGGCCCTCCCAGAAGATTTTAACATACTCCGGGTTAAGAATTGTTGAATACATTCCACTCAATATTTCAGGGAAGATTTGTGGGTAGCATAGACAGGGGTGCATGGAAAGACTAACAGTGTAAACCTTCTAGGCCTTTTGAAATAGTTTGATGATTCCAGAAAGTCAACAAGGACTTTGGCCAGTAGTCCCTGAGGTACTGTGACTAGTCAAAGGATCTCCGCTTCTCAATATATTAATTTAAAGTGCTGGGAGTTTATAAGGAATTGCTTAAACATATTGGTGTACATAAACTTTGTTAAGCACTACAATTTACTGTCAAACACTAGTGAAAATGAATGACAGATTTTCTCTTTCTGTGATTCTCTTCCTTTTGAATTCTTTCCTTAATTATCTCTTTCCTGTGTCATCCTGATCTTTTTAGAGAAGGCATTGCATAAGGCAGATAAGCAGAAATTTGCTGAAAAGCTAATTCATCAGGATTCAGCAGGGCATGACCCCACATGATATACTGTTTAAACCAAATGAGTGCTTTGGCATAACTGTATCCTGCAAAGAAAATGTTGCCTCTGGCTTGTTGAATCAGCTCATGAAAGTGCAGCAGCTATTGCTAAGATTCCTTAAAAACAAGCCAATAAATATAATACTCTATTGGGAACACTTGAAAGCAATCCCAGGAGCATAAGTAGTGACTAATTTTTGGAAGAATATACTTTCAGTGACCTTTTTACCCTAAAAGATGATGTTACTATCCAGCTAACTCCATACCATGTTATGGAGAAATATGTGTCAGGTACGATGCATTCTTGCCTCACTTACCCCTCACAACACCATGATAAAGATATCTCATTTTTCTCATGTTGGCAAAGATGAAAATCAACCTGCTTCATAAATCTAGAAGCTTCTTCAGGGTAAGGACAATGGATTACTAACCACACACTTCAGTACCTTACACAAGGGCTAGTATATAACGTGCTCAATAAATGTTGGATAACTTGTGTTCTCACACCCAGAGGGGTAGAGCTAGAATTTAAACCCAGTTCTGTCTAATCCCAAAGAATATGCAATTCAATTATACCATGTGGATAAGTATAGATTTGAATATGGTGTAGAAAAATTATACTAATAGTTAAAGTGATCTGACCACAAAAACAGCCATAGATTTTAGGACACTTTTAAGTATGCGTTCCTTAATTATCCTCTACTTTGCTCAGGCTGTCAGGGGATCTGGATACGTATTTTAAGAGAACTATTATCAATGTCAATATTCTGATTCTTTTTTTTTTTTTTTTTTTGCTGTACGCGGGACTCTCACTGTTGTGGCCTCTCCCGTTGCGGAGCACAGGCTCCAGACGCGCAGGCTCAGTGGCCATGGCTCACGGGCCCAGCCGCTCCGTGGCATGTGGGATCTTCCCGGACCGGGGCACGAACCCGCGTGCCCTGCATCGGCAGGTGGACTCTCAACCACTGCGCCACCAGGGAAGCCCAACTATTCTGTTTCTATTTTTCTCTCCCTGCATCTATTTTTAGCCCAGACCTTTCTTTTAAACCTTATATTAGTTTATCCAACTGGTTTATTTAACATACCTATTTAGAAATCTTGAAAGTATCTCAAACTCAAAAATCACCTTAATATAAACTCCAATAGGGCAGGAAACACAGCTCTCTTGTTCATGACTGTTTCTTCAGAGTTTAGTATAGTTCCTGACATAAAGTAGATTTTAAAGAAATTTGTTGAATGAATAAAAGAGTTAACAAAATCATAATTTTCCCACATTCCCTGATAGTCCTATCCAAATCTGCTTTCCTCTTGTATTTCTTACAAACTGAATGGCATCACCTTCTTCCTGGTAACTTGAGTCTAAAGTCTAGGAGTTATCCTCTGCATTCTATTTAGTTCACCTTTTGACATCCGATTGTAATTAATGACCACATGGTGTCATGGTTCTCTCCTGAGCACTCTCATGGTCCTCTCTTCTTTTCTATCCCAACTATTATTGCTGTAGTTCAAATCCCTATCTTCCTTTCCAGAACTGTTGGACTAACCTCCAAAATGTTGTCATGTCTCCAGTTTTGAAATCCTCTAACCCATCTTCCATTTCATGCTGTTATCTTTCTCAAATACAAATCTAATTATGGTATTTATCAGTTTAGATTTAATTCAGTGGTTTAACCTCTAGATAGTTACAGCTAATACCTTGAATGAAGCAAAAAACTAAGACAAGAACAACAAAAAAACACCACAATGGATCCCATGACCATTAACATTTATTTTGGATTCTTTCCCTGCCAGCTTTTTCGAAAATCTTTCATTATCAGTTTTCCTCTTTCCTGTATATTTAATCTCTTCCACTTGACTAGAATCATCCCATCAACATTTAAATGTGAAAATAATTTCTGTGTTAAAAATAATTTAAATCCTCCTTGACCTTTCATGACCCTTCAACACATCTAATTGTACTTTCCTCTTTGTAAGCAATTGTCTTGCCTCCTGCTCATTTCTCATCCCACCCTAGTCTGACTTTCCCTGCCATTGTTCCACTGAAACTCCTCTCACCAAGGATGCCAGTGACTTCCCTGTTGTTAATTCTAGTGTTCAGAACTCATCTTCCCTGACTTCTTAGCAATATCTGACAGCTGTCCACCACTTTTTTCGTCCTTGAAAGATTCCCTTCCTCTCCATGACATCACACTCTCCTTGTTTTCCTTCCACGTCTCTGATTAATTTTTATTTTCCATTGCAGCCTCTTTCTCCTTTACCTGGCCATTAAATGATGGAGTTCCTCAGAGCACAGTCTTAAACTCTCTTCTTACTTGACATCTGCACTTGACATCTAAAAGCAACTTCAAATATTTATTGAATGCCTACTATATATTAGGCAGCGCGCTGGGAAATTTTAAAAAGCAGTCCCTGACATCTAGAAACTGGTCTCATATGTAGGGCTGGGCCATGTTGTTCTTCTGGTGGACATAATCTCACTAACATCACTCTGAAACTATGAGACAAAACAAGACAAATTCGTAACTTTAAGCACAGACAGAAACAAGATCTTTGTGCAAAATAGCAAACACCCCTCTCGCCTTGGTACTATAAGTGGCTGATACTTCTTTACCAGTTATAGCCTTAAGCCTTGCTCTAGTCTGCCTTCTCTAAGGATACAACTTACTGAAATGTCCAGTCATAGAATCGCCCCCTCTTTCTGACAGCACCTAATCTAGAACAAACCCCTGCTTTCTTGGATCCTCCCTAAATCACCCAACCTAAGCCCAAATCCTATAATAGATTCTCTCTAACAGCTCTACCTGAGACACCCACAGCTCCCTGTGTTTTGTTTTTGTTTCTTAACATCTTTATTGGAGTATAATTGCTTTACAATGGTGTGTTAGTTTCTGCTTTACAACAAAGTGAATCAGCTATACATATACATATATCCCCATATCTCCTCCCTCTTGTGTCTCCCTCCCATTCTCCCTATCCCACCCCTGTAGGTGGTCACAAAGCACCGAGCTGATCTCCCTGTGCTATGCAGCTGCTTCCCACTAGCTATCAGTTTTACATTTGGTAGTATATATAAGTTCATGCCACTCTCTCACTTCGTCCCAGCTTACCCTTCCCCCTCCCCGTGTCCTCAAGTCCATTCTCTACATCTGCATATTTATTCCTGTCCTGCCCCTAGGTTCTTCGGAACCTTTTTTTTTTTTTTTAGATTCCATATATATGTGTTAGCATATGGTATTTGTTTTTCTCTTTCTGACTTACTTCACTCTGTACGACAGACTATAGGTCCATCCACCTCACTACAAATAACTCAATTTTGTTTCTTTTTATGGCTGAGTAATATTCTATTATATATATGTGCCACATCTTCTTTATCGATTCATATGTCGATGGAAACTTAGGTTGCTTCCATCTCCTGGCTATTGTAAATAGTGCTGCAATGAACATTGTGGTACATGTGTCCTTTTGAATTATGGTTTTCTCAGGGTATATGCCCAGTAGTGGGATTGCTGGCTCATATAGTAGTTCTATTTTTAATTTTTTAAGGAACCTCCATACTGTTCTCCATAGTGGCTGTATCAATTTACATTCCCACCTACAGTGCAAGAGGATTCCCTTTTCTCCACACCCTCACCAGCATTTATTGTTTGCAGATTTTCTGATGATGGCCATTCTGACCTGTGTGAGGTGATACCTCATTGTAGTTTTGATTTGCATTTCTCTAGTGATTAGTGATTTTGAGCATCCTTTCATGTGTTTGTTGGCCATCTGTATATCTTCTTTGGAGAAATGTCTGTTTAGGTCTTCTGTCCATTTTTGGATTGGGTTGTTTGTTTTTTTGATATTGAGCTTCATGAACTGCTTGTAAATTTTGGAGGTTAATCCTTTGTCAGTTGCTTCATTTGCAAATATTATCTCCCATTCTGAGGGTTGTGTTTTCATCTTATTTATGGTTTCCTTTGCTGTGCAAAAGCTTTTAAGTTTCATTAGGTCCCATTTGTTTATTTTTGTTTTTATTTCCATTACTCTAGGCGGTGGGTCAGAAAAGATCTTGCTATGATTTATGTCATAGAGTGTTCTGCCTATGTTTTCCTCTAAGAGTTTTATAGTGTCTCACCTTACACTTAGGTCTTTAATCCATTTTGAGTTTATTTTTGTGCATGATGTTAGGGAGTGTTCTAATTTCATTCTTTTACATGTAGCTGTCCAGTTTTCCCAGCATCACTTATTGAAGAGGCTGTCTTTTCTCCATTGTATATTCTTGCCTCCTTTATCAAAGATAAGGTGACCATATGTGCGTGGGTTTATCTCCAGGCTTTCTGCCCTGTTCCATTGATCTATATTTCTGTTTTTGTGCCAGTACCATACTGTCTTGTGTACTGTAGCTTTGTAGTATAGTCTGAAGTCCAGGAGCCTTTATCCTCCAGCTCCGTTTTTCTTTCTCAAGATTGCTTTGGCTATTTAGGGTCTTTTGTGTTTGCATACAAATTGTGAAATTTTTTGTTCTAGTTCTATGAAAAATGCCACTGGTAGTTTGATAGGGATTGCATTGAATCTGTAGATTGCTTTGGGTAGTACAGTCATTTTCACAATGTTGATTCTTCCAATCCAAGAACATGATATTCTCTCCGTCCGTTTGTATCATCTTTAATTTCTTTCATCAATGTCTTACAGTTTTCTGCATACAGGTCTTTTGTCTCCTTAAGTAGGTTTATTCCTAGGTATTTTATTCTTTTTGTTGCAATGGTAAATAGGTGTGTTTCCTTAATTTCTCTTTCAGATTTTCTACCATTAGTGTATAGGAATGCAACAGATATCTGTGCATTGATTTTGTGTCCTGCTACTTTACCAAATTCATTGATTGGCTCTAGTAATTTTCTGGTAGCATCTTTGGGATTCTCCGTGTATAGTATCATGTCATCTGCAAACAGTGACAGGTTTACTTCTTCTTTTCCAACTCGTATTCCTTTTATTTCTTTTTCTTGTCTGATTTCCATGGCTAAAACTTCCAAAACTATGTTGAATAATAGTGGTGAGAGTGAGCAACCTTGTCTTTTACCTGATCTTAGTGGAAATGGTTTCAGTTTTTCACCATTGAGAGTGATGTTTGCTGTGGGTTTGTCGTATATGGCCTTTATTACGTTGAGGTAAGTTCCCTCTATGCCTACTTTCTGGAGGGTTTTTATCATAAATGGGTGTTGAATTTTGTTGAAAGCTTTTTCTGCCTCTTTGAGATGATCATATGGCTTTTCCCCTTCAGTTTGTTAATATGGTTTATCACATTGATTGATTTGTGTATATTGAAGAATTCTTGCATTCCTGGGATAAGCCCCACTTGACCATGGTGAACGATCCTTTTAGTGTGCTGTTGGTTCCTGTGTTTTTGTTCTATTTTTTCTGTATTGAGTAATAAACCCAGCTTGTTCAACTACAAGTAATTTGCTGATGGTCTTTGACTGGAGAGCCTTGACAGTGTTGAGCATTTAGAGTGGATTATTTTATTTAAGCCTTGTAACAAGTCTATAAATTGTAATTGCTATTATTATCTTTCCCACTGTGCATATAAGCAAACCAGAGCTTAAAGATGTTAAAAAAATGTTTTATCCAAGATCACATGATTGGGCAGTGGCAGAGAATTTGATCTCAGGTAATTTAAATCTCGAGTTAGATCTACTATTTGGATTTTTGAATTCTAGTTATTTAGTTATTATTATTTTTTCTTCTTATAAGTATTTGATATTGGTTATGTAATCTTATATTACTCAATCTTTTAAACAACTTGCATTACATCTTGAAGGAAGGTCATGAAAGAGGCTAGTGGAGGAACCAGATATAGGGATTCCAGAGGATTTTTTGGAGAAATTCACTTTGTTTATTCAACTATTCGTTGAGTACCTGTTATGTGCTATATGCTGATGATACATTAGTGAGCATAGTTGATAATGTCATAATGGAACTTATATTCTCCTTCAGGTTAGAGATAAAATAAATAAACAAGAAAAATATCAACCAGTGATAAATTTTCTTCAGAGAAATAATGTACAATGATGATATAGTAACTAGTTGGCTGTTTTAGATTGGATGGTTAGTAAGAGGAGATCTCGCTGATACGGTGTTTAAGGCAAGATCTGAATGACAAGAAAGAGCCAGACGTGAAAGGTCATGGTGAAGAGCAATTTAGGTAGAGGAATCAACTTATGGAAGGGTCCCAAGATGGGAAACAACTCAATATGGTCACGATAATTTCTTGAGCATGCCATAAGATTGGAATAAGACAGAACGTAAAGAAAGATGAAGTAAACAGGGACTCTAAAGTATAGGGCTTTGCAATCCAGTGTATGAAGATGGATTTTATTTTAAGTAAGGTGGGAAATCACTGGAAGATTTTAAGCTAACAGTAACATGATCTAAGTTCTAAAGTGTAAATATCTGCTGTTTGGGAAGTGGATTGTATGGGTCAACCAAAGGGGCAATGAGATCAGTTAGAAGGTGACAGCAGTAGTCCAGATGAGACATCATGGTGGTGACAGTAAAGGTAGAGAGAATAGATTAGTTAAAGTACCTTTGTGGATGGATATGAAGTGGTCAAGGAGATTGTGGTACATTAAAGGGGAAAATCAAAGGTAGCATCCCAGATTGTTGGTTGAAGCAATTGAGTGGTTATGATTTGCATTTCTCTAATAATCAGCAATGCTGAGCATCTTTTCACGTGCCTGTTACCCATCTGTATGTCTTCTTTGGAATAATGTCTATTCAGATCTTGTACCCTTCTTATAATCAAGGTTTTCTTTTTTTGATATTGAGTTATATGAGCTATTTATATATTTTGGATATTAACCCCTTGTCAGTCATATCATTTGCAAATATTTTCTGCCATTCAGTGTCTTTTTGTTTTGCAGATGGTTTCCTTTGCTGTGCAAAAGCTTTTCAGTTTAATTGTGTTGCGTTTGTTTATTTTTGCTTTTATTTCTTTTGCCTTAGGAGACGAATCCAGAAAAATATTGCTACACTTTATGTCAAAGAGTGCTCTGCCTATGTTCTCTTCTAGAAGTTTTATGGTTTCAGGTCTTACATTTAGGTCTTTCATCCATTTTGAGTTTACTTTTGTATATGATATGAGAAAATGTTGTAATCTCATTGTCTTACATGTAGCTATCTAGTTTTCCCAGCACCACTTATTGAAGAGACTGTCTTTTCTCCATTGTATATTCTTGCCACCTTTGTTGTAGATTAATTGACCATAGGCATGAGGATTTATTTCTGGAATCTCTGTTCCACTGATTTATGTGTCTGTTTTTGTGCCAGTACCATGCTGTTTTGTTACAGTAGCTTTATAGCATAGTCTGAAGTCAGGGAGTGTGATACCTCCAGCTTTGTTCTTTTTTCTCAAGATTGCATTGCCTAACTGGGGTCTTTTGTCGTTCCATATAAATTGTAGGATTATTTGTTCTAGTTCCTTGAAAAATGTCATTGGTGTTTTATCATAGAGATTGCATTAAATCTGTAGATTGCTCTGTGTAGTATGGCCATTTTATAACAATATTAATTTTTGCAATTCATGAACACAAGGTTTCTTTGCATTTTTTGTATAATCTTCAATTTCCTTCATCAGTGTTTTATAGTTTTCAGAGTATAGGTCTTTCACCTCCTTAGTTAAGTTATTCCTAAGTGTTTTTTAATGTGATTTTAAAAAAGATTTTTTTTTTTTTTGCTTTCTCATAGTTCATTATTAGTGTATACAAAAGCAACAGATTTCTGTATATTAATCTTGTATCCAGCAACTTTACTGAATTCATTTATGGGCTCTAATAGCTTTTTGGTATAGACTTTTGGGATATATATATATATATATCATGTCACCTGCAACTAGTGACAGTTTTACTTCTTCCCTTCCAATTTTGATGACTTTTAATTTCTTGTCTGATTGCTGTGGCTAGGGCTTCTAATGCTATATGTTAAATAGAAGACACAATAGTAGGCATCCTTGTCTTGTTCCTGATTTTAGAGGAAAGGCTTTTAGTTTTTCACCAGTGAGCTGTGGGGTTAGCTGTGGGGTTATTGTAAATGGTATTTATTATGTTGAGATATGTTCCTTCTAT
The DNA here is from genome assembly GCF_963455315.2 of Globicephala melas. Lineage (NCBI taxonomy): Eukaryota > Metazoa > Chordata > Mammalia > Artiodactyla > Delphinidae > Globicephala > Globicephala melas. The sequence goes on from NC_083315.2 coordinate 95,929,152, forward strand.
ACCAACTTTGATGAGAGTTTTTAGTCACAAATGGATATTGAATTTTGTTAAAAGCTATTTCTGTATCCATTGAGATGATCATGTTTTATCCTTTCTTTTAACATGGTATATCACACTGATTTGCAAATATTGAACCATCCTAGCATTCTTGGAATAAATCTCACTTAATAAAAATGAGAACAAGCAAAGCTCAAATCCAGCAGAAAGAAGGAAATAATACCAAAGAGAAAACAGAGACAGCCCCCCCCAAAATAGAAAAAATCAATAAAACCGAGAGCTTGTTTTTTAAAAGACAAAATTAATAAACCTTTAGCCAGGCTCATCAAGAAGAAAAGAGAGAGGGCCCAAATAGACAAAATAAGAAATAAAAGGGGAGAAATAATAGCCAATACCACAGAGATAGAAAAAATCGTAAGAGAATACTACAGTCATATGCCAGCAAATTGGACAACCTAGAAGAAATGGACATATTTCTAGAAAAATACAATCTGCCAAGACTGAATCAGAATGAAACAGACAATCTGAACAGCCTGATCACTAGTAGTGAAATTGAATTTATAATAATAAAAAAAAACTCCCAGCAAACAAAAATCCAGAACCAGTAGCTTCATAGGGGAATTATACCAAACATATAAAGAAGAGCTATAATACCTATCCTTCTCAAACTATACGAAAAAAATTGAGAATAGAACACTCCCAAATTCATTCTACAAGGCCACCATTACCAGAAACCAATACCAAAGACAATTAAAAAAAAAAAAAGAAAATTAGAGACCAGTGTCTTTGATTAATATAGATGTAAAAATCCTCAACAAAATATTAGCAAACCGAATCTAACACTATATAAAAAGGGCCATACACAAGGATGATTTAATTTTTAAAAGGCTATTGGTAAAAACAATGAAAAAATAAACAACTGGTTGAAAAATAGGAAAAGGACTTCAATTGACATTTTTCCAAGGAAGATATACAAATGTCCAATAAGCACATATAAAGATGCTCAACTTCACTAACCATGAAGAAAATGCAAATCAAAACCACAATGAAATTTTACCTCATACCCATTATGATAGCTACTATCAAAAAACAGAAAATAACAAGTGCTGACGAGGATGTGGAGATATTGGCACCCTTTTACACTCTTAGTGGGAATGTAAAATGGCATAGCAACTATGAAAACAGTATGGTAGTTCTTCAAAAAGTTATAAATAGATTTACCATATCATCTAGCAATTCCACTTCTGGGCATGTACCCAAAAGATTTGAAAGCAGGATTTTGAAGAGATATTTTTACACCTGTGTTCATAGCAGCATTATTCACATTAACAAAAACATGGAAGTGGGGCTTCCCTGGTGGCACAGTGGTTGAGAGTCCGCCTGCCGATGCAGGGGACACGGGTTCATGCCCCAGTCCGGGAAGATCCCACATGCCGCGGAGCGGCTGGGCCCGTGAGCCATGGCCACTGAGCCTGTGCGTCCGGAGCCTGTGCTCCGCAATGGGAGAGGCCGCAGCAGTGAGAGGCCTGCGTACCGCAAAAAATAAATAAAAAAAAAAAAATAAAAAAAAAAAAACATGGAAGCAACCCAAGTCCATCAACAGACAAATGGATAAGCAAAATGTGGCAGATGCATACAATGAAATATTATTCAGCTTTCAAAGGAAGAAATTCTGACATATGTTACAACATGGATGAGTCTTAAGGACATTATGCTAAGTGAAATAAACCAGTCACAAGACAAATACTACATGATTCCTTTTTTGAGGGACGTGGAATAGTCCAAATAAGAGACATAAAGTAGAATGGTGGTTGCCAGGGGCTGAGGAGAGAGGAGAATGGATAGTTAGTTTTTACTGGGTATAACGTTTCAGTTTTGCAAGTTGAAAAGAGTTCTGGAGACGAATGGTGGTGATGGTTGCACAATATGAATGTATTTAATATCACAAAGCTGCACAGTTAAAATTGGTTAAGATGGTAAATTTTATGTTGTGTATTTTACAAAAACAAATAAATAAATACAAAGGGAAAAATTTAAGCCATTTATACTATCTGGAGCCTATTTAGCAGAATTCCATTAGGAAAGAAGTATACCAGAGCCTGATATATTGTCATTCAATAAAATTTGTTGAGTAAATGAAATTGCAAGTTCAAGTAGGCAGAGACTGATAATCTGAGTAGAGTGTACAGCAAATTTACAGTGACTAAAAGCTCTGTTTCTATTGACCTGGGAGTGTCTCTCTGTTGAATGGGTTCTAAGAAGCAGGTGATTTGGAGATGTATTCATGGAGTGGAGAGAATTGAAATAAAATGCATGAAACATTTTTCTATGGCCCCTTTCTTTGAGTAAATATTCAGAAGTGAGTCGTCTTTGTAATCTTGGTGCAAAAGTAATAGAGCACTGAATAAAAGGTAAAATTTTATTTTTTTCCTTTCTTGGAAGAAACATTGTTTTCTAGTGCAAATATTTATAGAAAATATTGCAATAGGATTGCTTTTATTACATATTATATTGCTTCAAAAGTGTGAAAATGATATGCTCAATCACACGCATTACATGAGGACTATTTACATCCAAGTGAATAACAAAAATAAAAAATTAGAATGATATTAAAAAGATAAGTTTAAATTACACAAGATGGGATTTGGCAATCTCTGGATAGACTAATTCACTCAATTCAAATTTGTAAATGTGGCACTTGTTGATTCCTATGTAGTCAAAATAATAAGCAGAATCTAAACTTTCAGGTAATTGTTTTACAGATTTACGTTAGGATAAAAATTATTTAAATATGAAAGAGCCTTTGAAATTATGCAATTTAAAATATTTAAATTCAGGAAAATGATTAGTTTCAAGTAATAAAAGCAAAGAATGTAAGAGAGGCAGAAAACAGACCTGAAAGCCACTAAATTAATGAATACCTATTTTTGTTTAACACAGTTCAGAGAGTAGATGGAAATAATTCTTTTATTCATATATGCACTTTTTCTAATGTTCTGATTACGTATCTATTCTAACCATTTTCTAACATTTTACGGTGAAAAGAAACAGGTGAAATAATAATAAAGTGACTATAATTCAAAATATGATTTTGAATATAAGAGTAATTTTTGAACAAATACTTGATTATAGCATTAAAATCAGAAATAGAGTACTTGAGAAGAAAAGAAAACAGGCTGCCCAGCCACACAATGAGGAATAATTTGCTAAGTGTGTGTCAAACATTAAAACATTTAGGGGGCTTCCCTGGTGGCGCAGCAGTTGAGAGTCCACCTGCCAATGCAGGGGACACGGTTTCGTGCCCCGGTCTGGGAAGATCCCACATGCGGAGCGGCTGGGCCCGTGAGCCATGGCCGCTGAGCCTGCGTGTCCGGAGCCTGTGCTCCGCAACGGGAGAGGCCACAACAGTGAGAGGCCCGTGTACCGCAAAAAAATAATAATAAAATAAATAAAAACATTTAGAACTTAGTGGTCCACAAAATACCCATAAAAGGAGTCGCCTATTCATGGAAAATGCTAGATCAATCTCATCAAGTGCTAAGTAAGCCTCAACAGAATCTTGACAAAGGATTGTAGCATTCCTGGGAACTATAACTTACATATGATACATAAAGCACATAAAGAACTTTAGAATTCAGTCACTAATTGTCTATTTTTTTTATTCCTTCATATTGGTATTTCAGTGTATTTCCCTCTAGCCTTCTTTTCCCAACCTACTTCTTTTTATTTAAAGAAAATTGTATTATAGTAATTATGTTGTACTTAATAGCTTAATCTTGCTATTTAAAATGAGCATGGTTAAAAGTATTTTTCATGTGATTATATAACCTTTATAGCCACCCTTTTTAATACTATTTCATAAAATATATCTGATGCATCAAGTATATCATGATTAATTGAATATTTAGGTTTATTTTGCTATTACAAGTATTGCTAAACATCTTTATACAGAGAGTTTAGTATTTGGGGTTTTGTTAATAACATATTCTGGAATTGGGATTATTTGATCAAAATATTAAAATACACAGCCACACATATGATTGATTTGATAAGTGGGAATGTAATATCATTTTTGTTTAAATCTGCATATATGGGATTGCTGGTGAGGATTAACATTTGTATCATGTTTATTTACTAACTGTAATTCTACTTTGTGAATTATCTGATCATATTCTTTGTTCATTTAATCATGGGCTCTTATTGATTGCCTTATGAATTTGGGTGATTTATGTAATAAAAGCAACCCTATTGCTGTATTTTCTGTAAATATTTGCAGTAGTCTATAATTTTCACTCTTTTACTCTTATTCCTTTTATTCTACCGAAGAAAGTGTAAGCAATACATTTCATGGTGTAAAATCTGTTACTCTTCTCCTGTGCAATTCCTTCCATTGTTTCAAAGCTCAGCAAGTCCTCTCCCTTACATGAGTTTATAAACACAGAAGTTATTTTCTTATGCTATGTATATAGTTTATATATAGGTTATTTGCATATGTTTATAGCTATATAAAGTAATTTAATTTGTAAATGATTTAATTTGTTTTGGCATTTTTTTCTTAAATGTTCCTAGTCAATTGTCCTAATATTTACAGTAAGTCCCCTACATAATGAATGAGTTCCATTTTGAGAGCACGTTCGTAAGTCCAATTTGTTTGTAAGTCCGACAAAGTTAGCCTAGGTACCCAATAACACAATTAACTATATAGTTCTGTAATGTAATAGGTTTATAATACTTTTCACACAAATAATACATAAAAAACAAACAAAAAATAAAGCGTTTTACTTTTATAGTACAGTACCTTGAAAAGTACAGTAGTACAGTACAACACCTGGCATACAGGGGCTGACATCGAGTAAGCAGGCAAGAAGAGTTATTACTGACTGGAGGAGGAAAAGGAGGTGGGAGATGGTAGAGCTGAAGGATCATCAGCAATAGGGGATGGAGGGCAAGCTGCAGTTTTACTCATGACTGATGTTGATGGCACAGGTTCTGGTTCCTTGTTGGATTCAGTTCTATCTGCCTTCTTGAAACAATGATCCAGTGATGTCTGGGTAGTAGCTGTTTTTTTCTCATCATAGATGACACGGTAGCACTGGTAGCACAAAAGCATAACTGCTTGTAGAGGATGCACACATGTGACAATGTACACCAGACGTGTGAACTAACTTCCATGATTAGACACGCAAACACACATTCGCATCTTTTGAAAGTTGAAGGGGCGTATGTAGTGTGCTTACTGTACTAAAAGAAAAAAATTCCTACTTCACTACTCTTTTTTCCTTTTATTAAGGAAAAAAGGTAATAGGATTTATAGCTGAGTTAATTTTATTTCATTGATCTGCTGTACATATATTTCCATATATATGATACAGCATATATATTAGTGCATGCCACACTGTTTTAATTACTGTAGTTTAATGAAATAGTTTAATATCTGTTAGAGCTAGTCATATGACATTGTCATTTGTCGTAACTGTCTTTGATTCTCTTGCCTATTTACAAATTAAAAACTGAAAATTCACCTTAACTATTAGTTCATTAATTTGGCTTTGGAGTCATAGTGATATGATGGGTGCATATCTTTTCCCACTTCACAAGTAATCTGGTGCCAAATGAGAGTTGTCACAATTTGTAGATAGTATGATGGAATTTTTGTCTGCTGTTTTTATACATGTAAACAATAGGAACAATAGTAAGTCACTCACTACAGGCCATGGTAATAAAAACCCAAGATTATTGACTGCATATATTCTCTCATATATTCACAGTTGACATTTTAAAAATAGAATTTATTTGTAATCAAGACTCTTAGAACTATGTCAATTGACAGTAAACAGTGAAATTCTTTGTGATTTTCTTAAATGTGCCTTGAAAATATTTAGGCTTACACATATTTACTTTAAAAAAGAAACTGAAGTCTAATCAGTGCTTCTTGTTCTTTCCTCTATCATGTCAATGGCTTTTCTGTTCTCAGCCTTTGTCTTCAATATACATCTCCTATGCAATATACATCTTGTGTCATAATACCACGTTAATATTTTGATCACTGAGTTTAGTAAATGCTTAATAATTTTACAGGCTCATGTTTAGTAATAAGTAAAGGAGACAAAGTTTAATTCTTTGAATTTTGTAGAGGTGGGGACTTTAAAGTCCTAAAGTCTGACACTTTGAATCATTAACAGCATTGTTGATAGAACTTCTTAAAGTCACTATGGTCTTCACACACACACACACAGACACAAAGGACAGTATTTTCAAAAAAGGAAAAAATTCCCTTTGAGGTATACAAGAATTTGTATTTACACGGCATGGTGATTTTTACCAGGGGCAGATCCAGGTTTTGTGGGGACTGAAACATTTATGACTAGGGTGGAGGACTCCTTAAGGAAAATAATACAAAATTATGAAGATAAAATTATTAGGAATACAGTGTTCACCTTGGATGGGGTCATTTAACTGACGGATTCTGAAACCTAATTTTTGTTAACTTTACATAAGATTTGCTTCTGCTCTAGGAATATATTGGATGATTTTTTCATTATTGTTAACTGGTTTTAACAAAATTTATAACATTTTGATGAAAACTTCAACTGATATAATTTTGTATTGTTAAAATAATCCACTTTTTTATTCTAAGAACTCTCCAAAATAACATATAGTGCTTTCAGAGTTTATTTCAATTTTGAGTGCTGATAATCATTTAATGGCAACAGAAGATACCAAAGGAACCCTTTTAAAATTTGTCAGCAGTATTGATTTGCCACCTACTATGTGTGGAATGCTGAAATAATGGTATAAAACATCTACTGGGGCCTTTCTTCTCAATAATTTTAAGCTAAGAATAACATAACTCCTAACTCGTAGGGGCACTTTGGAACTGGTAAATGAAGTGGTTGCACAAGGTTTACTTTAGCAACTGAAAAAATGTGTCACACGTATTAATGTCAACAACTGGAATTTTACCTCATTAGGCAATTTCTGGATCTAAGGCTCTGATTATTCTGAGCAGAAAAAATATGCTAATTATTCAATCTGAAAGTAGAAGGAAAAAAGGTGTAAAATCTCCCGTTAGCCGTGTGACCATGTACTAATTGCATGTCATGTGTCAAAATAATGCAGCTCACTGTGCCTAAAGCAATTAGACACACAGAACTCCATTAATGAAGCACTGTCTGTCACTAAAAGTGTTTTCTGTGCTATAGTTGAAGATTAAAATATTAACTTCTCAAATATTTATGATAGTTACTGACAGCATTTCAAAATGTTGCTTTTAACAAAACGTTTCTATTAAGAATTAGTTTTTAATTTGGATTTTATATTCAAAGAAGATATTAACATATGGGAGTAGGATGGGATTTCTTAGGTATCTGAAGAGAGTTTATTATCAAAGTTAGCTTACTTTTAGAAAATTTTACCATGTCTTTGACCCTTAATTTTTTCCTCAGAAAGGGACTTTCTGGGGGTATTTCCAAAACATCTGTTTACTTCATTTACATATTCATTTGACAGTGATGTACAAATGTAGGTTTTACTTGTATTATTTTTCTTTGTTATTCAATTTAATCAGTTCTGAACTTCTTATAACAAGTCAGACCCTATAGGTCAAATATATTATAATCTAAATGTTGTTTGGTGATTTGAGGAGCATCCAGAAGGGATGTCAATAACTTTAAAGGTCACTAATTCTAAATCAGCCAGTAACAATACCACTGCTACTTTTTTTTTTTAATAAATTTATTTATTTGTTTATTTTTGGCTGCATTGGGTTTTCGTTGCGCATGGGCTTTCTCTAGTTGCAGCAAGCAGGGGCTACTCTTTGTTGCCATCCGTGGGCTTCTCATTGTGGTGGCGTCTCGTTGTGGTGCCTGGGCTCTAGGTGTGCAGGCTTCAGTAGTTGTGGCATGCAGGCTCAGTAGTTGTGGCTCACGGGCTCTAGAGCGCAGGCTCAGTAGTTGTGGTGCACAGGCTTAGTTCCTCCGTGGCATGTGGGATCTTCCCGGGCCAGTGCTTGAACCCGTGTCCCGTGCATTGGCATGTGGATTCTTAACCACAGCGCCACCAGGGAAGTCCCAGCACTGCTACTTTTATTGCTAAATCCATTAGTGAATGATTGCTATGTGCCAGGTACTATGCTTGACATACAGTATGTTATTTAATTCTAGCTTTGAAGTACATTTTTATTCCTTTACTCTTTGTGACCAAATAATTTTGAACTAATTGCCATGATGGATAACTGACGTTGCCTTAGTCTATGCCTCAGTTTTCACAGATGAAAGTTTTTAGCAAAAGCAACAATCTTTAATTTTTCTATATTTTAGCACTATTTAGTGCATTCTGCTTCTTTGTCAATTTTTATGCCTAAAAAATGTGTGCTCTCAGGAATTCTCTGGCAGACCAGTGGTTAGAACTCTATGCTTCCACTGCAGGGGGCACGGGTTCGATCCCTGGTCAGGGAACTAAGATCCTGCATGCCACAAGGCGTGGCCAAAAAAATAAAGAAATAAAGCCCCCCTTTAAAATAATTTGTGCTCTCTCAGATAGGATTTCTTGATATCAGTCTATCTAAGATCAGTTATTTTCAGAAATCTGTTTAGATTCATCCCAGTATGGTGTAATTCTGTTTATTAATTCAGGTAAAAACTAGTGGCTGTGTATTGAACTTTAGCAATATTACATTAAGATGGCATACCCACTAATTTTTTAAAGTTCATTTTGCCATTTTCAAGGTGTCTTCTGGGTTTAGTAGAAGTCTTTGGTTTTTTAATCATACCTTAGAAAATTCAGTTCCAAATGCTATCTTGAATTAGTGCCCCAAACTTTTTAGTCTAGCTCAATAAATGCTGTAATTCAACACCAAATTAAACTATAAATCTTAACTCAGGTGGCAGTAAATACTGCTTTTTTGTTGTTGTTTACACATTCAAAGCTCAAGGATCACTTGAAGTTTTTAGTTAAATTATATTTCTTTTCCTCTCTGGTCACTCCTATTTACATAGAAGGACAACCTTGCTATCCAGAAGTGTTCATTAGTATGGCAAACTGGGAGTAGAACAATTTGTAGCTGCATTAGTAATTTTTCTGATTGGTAGGAAAATTCTGCAGTTCTTAGCTGACAGAGTGCTTATTCATTAACACCCTGAATGTGGTGACCTCCAGATTCTCCACTGTGGGGTAGTCTATGGTGAATATTAACAAGTGATTATTTGGTTAGGCTTACATAGTGTTTCTGGAGGGATCAACAAAGGTTTAGTATTTGTCAGCAAGATGGAGAAGTCCATTTTTGTACCTGAATTTGAAAGACAACTATTTCAAATCTTTAGCACAAGGTATTGGATATTTAGGGGAGAAAAATACAATTGGTCGTCATATTCTGTGAATCATTAAATAGAAGTTAAATTCCTCAAGCATCTAAAACAATAATTTGTCCAGTTTGCATTTCAAATCAAATCCTTTTGCCATCTCTGAAGCTGTTCTTCTTGGAAAGGATGAAATAAGGATGAATATGTTAGAGGGATTTGATTCCTTAAGTGGACTTTAGTCATTCTCGTTTTGTTCAGATTGTTGGTGATTTCAAAATACTTCATTGTTTAAAATGAAAATACTGACTCCTTTTTGTTTTCCATTCAGGTAACTTTGGAAGTATTATAATTTTGATAAGTCCTATTTCATAAAGTTTGTTTAGTTGAATCTAGTAGAATGCATGCTCCATGAATACAGAGATTTTTTTCCCCTGTTTTGTTTAATATTGGCATCTGGTATTGTTTAATTCCTGGTATATAGAATGGTATCTGGCACTAATAAGTGTTATATAATTATTAGCTAAATGAATGGATGAATGTTTTATATTCCTTCCTATGTTTATTAATTTTATTTTTATTATATAATATATTTTAGCACATGCAAAAGTTTTGTTATGTAAATGTTATTCATAGAGCATAATGGTACAATACATATTCATAAACTCAACATTCGGCCCATGAGACAGGAATTACCAATAATTTCCATCTACCTATGTGTTCTTCCCTTGTCTTATGCCTTTGATTCTTTCCTCAGAGACACAACTATCCTAAATTTTGTGTTTGTTACTTCATTGCTTTTTTTAAAATATGGGATCCTGTCATAAATATTAAATGCTTAAGAATATATTGTTTACTTCTACTGATTTGGGAGTTCTAGAAAATGATATTATACTATACATTACCTTCTTAGACTTGCTTTTTAACTCAACATTATGTTTCAAAGTTTATCCCTCCTGTTGTTTATATGTTTCTTTTATTTACTCCTGTATAAAAATCCATCATGTGACTATACTATTTGGATGGAGATTTTTAATTTTTTCTAGTCTTTTTACTCTTATGACCAATGTTGGTATCAACATTCATGTATATTTCCTGGTACATGTGCATAGCATAAGACTGTAACAGGCATGTACCTAAGAAATGGGATTTCTGGGTTGCAGGGTATTCAGTGAATCGGCTTTGAGAGAAAAAGTCTCATTGTTTTTTTCAAGGTAATTTGAACATTTAAATTGGAACCTTGTCCTCCAAGCAGAAGTGTATGAGAATTCCAGCTGCTCCATATCTTTGCCAACAATGCTATAATTCATTCTCAGTTTTTGTCAGCTTTGACATTTTTGTTGGTTTTCTTTTCTGTTTTTGTTATTGTTTTGGAATGCAGAGATTTTTGGAGACCACCCATGCCATTTGTAAGCCTGAGATATCTCAGATAGTGTAACTTTCTAGACTTTAATTGTTCTGCAGTGAAAATGTCCTGTGGTACCCCAACTTGGCTGTATTCTAGAACCTAAATGCCCTTTATTCACTCATTATTTGAAAAATATTTGAAGGTTCCTAGATATAAGGTCAATATATAAGTCAATTACAGTTTTACATACAAGCAACATACAATTAGAAAAATGTACTCTTGAAGAAATGCTATTTAAATTACTAAAAACATAAGGTATCTAAGAGTAAATTGTGTGTGCACACTCCCTGAGGCAAACTCCTTGTGCATACCCCTGAGGGTGATGAGAGTGAGCCTTTATAGGGTAGTGAGCACTTATAGAAAGCAAGCCTGATTCTGTAGGATAAGGAAAGAGCTTACAAACTTCAGCATTCAACACCACCTAGGAAGAGCAAACCAGCATCTGGGCTCACTTTGTAGAGGTCATACAATCTCAAGAACTCCCCCTCAAGAGGGGACAAGAAGTAGGGAGCAGGGATATCTGTAGAAAAGTTCTAAGAAAACCTCAGAGTCCCTAAGACGCTTGATGGAATGCATTTCTGTCCTGAAGTCAGTCAGTAAAGTCTGGAGGAGGTGACTTCTTCAGTTGTGAAGATGGCAATGCAAGACTCCAGGAAACATGAAAAGTCAGGGAAACATGACACCACCAAAGGAACACAATAATTTTCCAGTAACCAACCCCAAAGAAATGGAGATCTGCAGCTTGCCTGGTAAAGAATCCAAAATAGTTGTTTTAAGGAAGTTCAGTAGGCTACAAGAAAACACAGGAAGACAATTCAATTAAATCAGGAAAACAATACATGAAAGAAATGAGAAATTTAATGGAAGGATAGAAATCACAAAAAAGAACCAAACAAATTCTGGAGGTGAAGAATAGAGAATAAAATGGAAAAAAAAAATTGCGTTAGAGAGCATCAACAACAGGCTTGATGAAGCACAAGAAAGAATCTGTGAAGTAGAAGATAGATCATTTGAAGTTATCCAGTTAGAGGAGAATAAAGAAAGAGAAAAAAAAAAAAAAAGGAATGAAAAAGAGTGAAGGAAATCTATGGGGACCATGGGATACTGTTATAAGAAACAATCTACACAAAATTGGAGTCCCAGAAGGAAAAGAGAGGGAGAAAGGGGGAAAAAGCTTACTTAAAGAAATAATGGCTGAGAACATCCCAAATCTAGGGAGAGATTAAGACATCCAAGTTCATGAAGCTCATAGGTCCCCAAACAATTTCAACCCAAAAAAGATTTTCTCTAAGACATGTTATAATAAAGCTGTCTAGAATTAAAGGCAAAAGGAATTTTAAAAGCGGCAAGATAAAAAGAAATTCCTGACATACAAGGGAACCCCCATAAGGGTAATAGTGAATTTCCCAGCAGAAATTTGTAGGCTGAGAGAGTGTGATGAAAGAAAAGTGCTGAAAGGAAAAAAAAAAACCATCAAAAAGAATACTTTATGTGGAAAAGTTGTCCGTCATAAATGAAGGCAAGAAAAAAGGCTTTCCCATACAAACAAAAGTTAAGGAAGTTCGTCACTACTAGACCTGCCTCATAAGAAGTGCTGAAAGGTGTTCTTCATGGAGAAATGAAAGGGTGGTAATTAATAACATGAAAACATACAAAAATATGAAACACACTAGTAAAGGTAAGAATATGGTCAAATTCAGAATACTCTAATAATTCAGTACGGTGGTGTGTTACTTATCTCTAGTACAAAGGTTAAAGGACAAAATTATTAAAAGTGAATGCAGCTACAATAATTTATTAATGAACACAAAATATATAAAGATAAATTTTGACATTAAAACATAAAATATGGGGAAGTGGAGTAAAAGAGTAGAGTTTTTGTATGCTATCAAAGTTAAGTTGTTATCATTTAAAATAAACTATTATACCTATAACATATTTATGTAACCCTCATGGTAACCACAATGCAAAAACCTATAGTACATACACAAAAGATAAAGAGAAATGAATCAAAGTCCATTACCATGGAAATTCATTAATTCATAAAGGAAGATAGTAAGAAAGGAAGAAGGGAACTACAGAATAGCCAGAAAACAGCTAATAAGATGGCATGAGTACTTTACCTATCAATAATTACTTTAAATGTAAATGTATTTAATTACTTAATCAAAAGGCATATAGTGGCTGAATGAATAAAGAAACAAGACCCAACCATATGCCACCAACCAGAGACTCATTTCAGCTTTAAGAACACAAATTGGTTCAAATGAAGGTATAAGAAAGATATTCTGTGCAAATGGAAACTAGAAGAGAGCAGGGGTAACTATACTTATATCAGACAAAATAGTCTTTGAATAAAAAACTGTAACAAGAGACAAAGAAGATCATTACATAATGACGAAGGGATCAGTTTATCAAGAGGATATAACAACTATAAATATATATGCATCCAACATTAGTACACCTAAATAAGTTGTAAATTAAGCAAATGTTGACAGATCTGAAAGTAAAAATAGACAATATAATAATAGTAGGGAACTTCAATACCACTCTTTTAACAATGTGTAGATCATCCAGGAAGGAAACATTGGACTAGAACTCTACAACAAATGAACCTAGCAGACATACAGCAGCAGCAGCACTTTTTCTCTAAAGTGCACATAGAGTGTTCTTGAGGATAGATCATATGTTAGGCCACAGAGCAAACCTTAGCAAATTTAAAAAGATTAAAATCATATTGAATATCTTTTCTGACCACAATGATACAAAAGTACAAATAAATTACAAGAGAAAACTGGAAATTTCACAAATATGTGGTGATTAAACCACACTCTCTTGAACAACCAATAGGTAGAGGGAGAAATCAAAAGAGAAAGCAAAAAATATTTTGAGACAGATGAAAATAGAAACACAACATAAAAAAAACTTATGGATTGCAGTGAAAAAAAGTGGTAAGAGGGAACCTTATAGTGATAAACAACTATGTTAATAAATATCTCAGCTAAACAACCTAAGCTTACAACTCAAGGACTTGGAAAAGAAGAACAAACTAAGGCCAGAGTTAGCAGAAGGCAAGAAATTACAAAGATCAGAGCTGCAATAAATGAGAAATCAGCAAAATGATTGAAAAGATCAACAAAACTAAAGGCTGGTTTTCGAAAATCGACAAATATTCAGCTAGACTAAGAAAAAAGAGAAGAAGTAAATAAAGAAGAAGTAGAGAAGTAAAAAAAGAAGTAAATAAAATCAGAAATGATAACAAAGAGATAATGATAACTGATAGCACAAAAATAAAAATTTTCATCAGAGACTACTATGAACAATTGTATGCCAACAAATTGGATAACCTAGAAGAAATGGATAAATTCCTAGAAACATACAATCTAATAATACTGAATCACGAAGAAATAGAAAATCTGAACAGACCAATAACAAGGTGATGGAATCAGGTAATCAAAATACTCCCCAAAATAAAAGTCCAGGAACAGATGGTTTCACTGGTGAATTCTTCAAAACATCTAAGGAAGAATTAATGCCAATCTTTCTCAAATTCTTCCCAAAAGTTGAAGAGGAAGGAACACTTCCAAAATCATTTTACATGGCCAACATTACTGTGATATTAAAGACAGAGAAAGGGATACAAGAAAAACAAGAGGTCAATATCCTTGATAAATATAGATACAAAATTTTTCAACAGAATATTGCCAAACCAAATTCAGCAATACATAAAAGGATCACACAGCATGACCAAGTGGAATTTATCCCAAGGGTGCAAGACTGATTAAACTTAGGGAAATCAATAAATGTGATACATTACATTAATAGAATGAATGAAAGATAAAACGTCATATGATCACCTCACTAGATTTACTAGAAGGATTTGACAAGATACAACATCCTTTCTTGATAAAAAAATTGGGTATGAAAAAAACGTACCTCAACATAATAAAAGCCCACAGCTAACATCATACTCAATGGTGTAAGATAGAAAGTTTTTCTGTCAGATCAGGAACAGGACATGATGTCCCATCTCACCACTCCTATTCAACATAGTACTGGAAGTCCTAGCCAGAGCAATTAGGCAAGAAAAAGAAATAAAAGACATCCATACTGGAAAGGAAAAAGTAAAATTGTTTGGGTATTAATTGGGTATGAAAAAAACATACCTCAACATAATAAAAGCCCACAGCTAACGTCATACTCAATGGTGTAAGATAGAAAGTTTTTCTGTCGGATCAGGAACAGGACATGATGTCCCCTCTCACCACTCCTATTCAACATAGTACTGGAAGTCCTAGCCAGAGCAGTTAGGCAAGAAAAAGAAATAAAAGACATCCAAACTGGAAAGGAAAAAGTAAAATTGTTTCTGTTTGTGGATGATATAATCTCATACATAGAAGTCCTTAAGCCTCCGCCAAAAAAAAAACCTGTTAGAATTAGTAAACAAATTCAGTAAAGTTGCATGATACAAAATCAACACACAGAAACCAGTTGCATTTTTATACACTGACAATGCACCATCTGAAAAAGAAAAAAAGAAAATCCCATTTATAATGGCATCAAAAACAATAAAATGTTTTGGAATAAATTTAATGTAGGAGGTGAAAGATCTGTCTGCTCAATACTATAAAACATTGATGAAAGAAATTGAAGAAGAGACAAATAAATGAAAAGATTTGCCTTGTTCATGAATTGAAAAATTAATATTGCTAAAATGTTCATACTACCCAAATCCATCTATAGATTCAATGCAATCCCTATCCCTATTTCACAGAAGTGGAAAAAGCAATCTTATTATTTATATAAAACTACAAAAGACTTCAAATAGCCAAAGCAATCCTGAAAAAGGGGAACAACCCTGGAGATAGCACACTTCCTGATTTCATACTATATTACAAAGCTACAGTAATCGAAACAATGTGGTACTGGTATAAAAGCAGATACATAGACCAGTGGAACAGAATTGAGAGCCCGAAATAGACCCATGCATATATAATCATCTAATATTTGACAAGGGAGCCAAGAATACTCAATGGATAGAATACTCAAAAGAATAGTCTTTTTCATAAATGGTGCTGGGAAAATTGGATATTCACACTGAAAGCAATGAAATTGGACTTAGATCTTATACCACTCACAAAAATTAACACAAAACAGATTAAAGACTTAAAAACCTGAAACTATAAAACTCCTAGACTAAAACATAGCAAAAAATCTCTTTTAAATTGGTCTTGGCAACATTTTTTTGGATATGACTCCAAAAGCACAAGCAACAAAAGCAAAAATAAACAAGTGGGACTACATCAAACTAAAAAGCTCAGCACAGCAAAAGAAATAATCAATAAAATAAAAAAGCAGCGTATGAAATGGGATAAAATATTTGCAAACCATATATGAGATAAGGGGTCAATATTCAAGATATATAAGAAACATATACAACTAAATAGCAAAACAAAACAAAAAAACCCACAACTAACCTGATTTCAAAATGAGCAGAGGACACGAATAGACATTTTTCCAAAGAAGATATACAAATAACAGGTACGTGAAAAAGTACATGAAAAGATGCTTAACATTACTAATCATCAGGGAAATGCAAATCAAAACCACATTGAACTATCGCCTCCCTCACACCTGTCAGAATCACAGTTATCAAAAAGACCAGAAATAACAGGTGTTGGTGTGGATGTGGAGAAAAGGAAACCCTTATGCACTATTGGTAAGAATGTAAATTGGTGTAACCACCATGAAAAACAGTATGGAGGTTCCTCAAAAAATTATAAGTAGAACTAACATATGATGTGGGAATTTTACTTCTGGTTATATACTGAAAGAATGAAATCTCTGTCTCAAAGAGATATCTGCATCTCCATGTTCAGTGCAACATTATTCACAATAGCTAAGACATGGAAACAACTAAGTGTTCATCAACAGATGAAGGGATAAAGAAAATGTGATATATATACACATTTTATAAGAAGGAAATCCTGCCATTTGTGACAACATGGATAGACCTTTAGGGCATTATGCTAAGTAAAATAAGTCAGAATAAGAAAGATAAATACGGCATGATCTCACTTCTGTGTCGAATCTAGAAAAGACGAATTTTAAGAGACAGAGTAGAATGGTGGTTGCTGGGAGCTGGAGGAAACAGGGGAATGTTGGTCAAAGTGTGCTAGTAGTTACAAGATGAATAATTCTAGGGATCTAATGTACATCATGATGACTATAGTTAACAATATAGTTAACAAAAACTATATTCCAGGCATACCTGTTTTATTGTGCTTTATGGATATTGCTTTTTTTACAAATTGAAGTTTTATGGCAACCCTGCATTAAGCAAGTCTATCTGTGCCATTTTTCCAACAGCATTTGCTCACTTTGTGTATCTGTCACATTTTGGTAATTTTCACTATATTTCAAACTTTTTCATTATTATTATATTTGTTATGGTCATCTGTGATCAGTGATATTTGATGTTACTATTGCAAAAAGTTTATGACTTGCTGAAGGCTCAGATGATTTGTGGTAATTTGTGGCAATGAAGTATTTTTAAACTAAGGTATGTACGTTGTTAGACATAATGCTATTGCACACTTAATGGACTACAGGATAGTGTAAACATAATGTTTATATGCACCAGGAAACCAAAAAATTTGTGTGACTCACTTTACTGTGGTATTTGCTTTACTGGGGTGGTCTGGAACTGAACCTGCAATATCTATGAGGTATGCCTGTATTCACTTGCAAGTTGCTAAGAGAGTAGATCTTAAATGTTGCCACCACACACACACAAAAGGTAGTTATATGAGGGGATGAATAATTTAAAAACCTTATTGTGATGATCATTTTGTAATATATATGTGTATCGAATCATCATGCTGTACACCTTAAACAATGTTATATGTTAATTATATAACAACAAGGCTGGAAAAGTATAGAAGATTGCCAAAAGAGTTATCATTTAGGGATGCAAACATGTAGCGAATATATAAATGCAGGCATAGAAATAATAACCAAATTTAGTACAGTGATTATTCAGGAGGCCAAGGAAGAGAAAAATGGGATACATAAGGTTAAAACAGAGACATTCAACCATATATGTCATCTTTTATTTCTTAAAGTTGGTATGTCAGTGTACATTTTAACATCTGTATGACTTTTGGATATCTGATACGTTTTATAATATACACATTCAGTTATTTTTTTAATTTATAAATTCCCCATTGATTAGAATATGTACTCTTTAGCTTGATTTTTCTTCAATTTCTAATTTATATTAGCCCAACTCTGTTCTGTATAATTCAAAACATAAAAATTGACTAACAGTAGCCCTAATCCTTAATTTAAAACTTGAAAAAAATTGTCAGCCCAACAACCAAGCATTGACCATCTACTCTACGTGAGGTATTGTACCCACTGTTAGAGGGCAGAAATAAAAGATAGCAACCCTGCTCTTGGGGATCTTGCAGTTCAGTGAAGAAGATCAGCCTGTGAGTAATTATAGTGTAAAATGCAAAGTGATGTATAAAAGGAACTAATGAAGTGGGTCATGAAGTATGAGTGGCATTCCAGATACAGGGAACACTATATATAAGGCAAAGCAGTGGGCAAAGCATTAACTGTTTCAAAATTTGGAATTTTCTAAAGACTATTCAAATGCTGACTCTCTCTTGAGGAAGATGGTACTGCTTGTCTCAGCTCTAACAAGCTATTGTTATAATTCTACCTATTCTAACCCTGTAGAATTTTCAGTTTGTTTTCTGGACATTCTTGTCACCTATTGCTCATCTGGCTTCAAGGTAATATTGAGCAATTTTATGTACTTCTTTTTCAAAAGGAAATGCACAATTCAAGCTTATTACAAATGCTGTATCTAATTAAGTTAAATCATGTAAAATTACTGATATTCAACCATTTCTGACCTACGAAAACAGTAGTTTTATATGGTTTCACTCAGTATTACCTGGCCAATATCCCTTTTTCTTTTAATAAGTATACACAAATATTCTGGCTCACTTCTCATTTTCCTCAATCCAACTTCAGCGGCTTAATATTTTTGCAATATTACATCTATTTTGAACAAAAAATATTCTACGATTTTCCAGAATATATGTGTTTCTATGAAGTTTACAGGGATGCCCTTTACTAACATTAGAAAATTGATCTGAACTGATTAATTAGAAAGTACATCAAAGTTGGAGGCAAACATATTTGCCTCGATGGTAAGAAGATGGAAACCAGAGGATGAGACACTGCCTTAGTTCCTGGGAGATTTGTTTCACTGTGATACCACTGAGTGTCACTTAATATGTTCAGTCTTTTAGGAAACAAGGCAGGTTTTGGGGGCAAATCTATTCCTTTACTTCTTTTTAGTTCTGTGTTTCGCTTGGCTTGCTGTATGTTTGTAAGTAAATTGGTATACATTTTCTTTAGCGAACCAATTTTTTTCTCTTAGAGTGATAACATGCAGGAGATAGAAAGAAATATAACGTATTCAATGATTCTCTCAATTAAAAAATGTTTAATTCTACCTGGTACTTATGCTGCGCTCAGAGATTGACAAGGAGAGGTCACAAAGGGCATTAGGTAATGATGAAGGAGATAGCACTAAACTATTAGATCCAAATATTTCCAAATGTTCTATTTGTACAACTGACCTTTTTCACTTGATTTCAATCACTGTTGTATTTGGATTGTGAAAGTTTCTTATTGTGAGATACTTATGGAATGAATGGCCATTAGTTATAAAATGCTTCCTTTTGGAAAAAAAGCAAATATTGCTTTTGAAATCAGTAACTCAAGAGCATAATAAAAGTAATTGAAGTACATTCACATGGTATTTTCTAATGTCATAATCTTTTTTAATTTCTTTTTTTATTGAAGTATAGTTGATTTACAATATTGTGTTAATTTCTGCTGTACAGAAAGTGACTCAGTTATACATGTATACATTCTTTTTTATATTCTTTTCCATTATGGTTTATCCTAGGATATTGAATATAGCTTCCTGTACTATACAGTAGTACTTTGTTATTATCCATTCTGTATGTAATAGTTTGCATCTACTAATCCCAAACTCCCAGTCCATACCTCCCCTACCCCCACCTCCCCTTTGGCAACCACAAGTTTGTTCTCTATGTCTATGAGTCTGTTTCTGTTTTATAGATAGGTTCTTTTAGATTCCACATATAAGTGATATCATATGGTATTTGTCTGACTTACTTCACTTAGTATGATAACCTCTGGTTACATCCATGCTGCTGCAAGTGACATTATTTCATTCCTTTTTTATGGCTGAGTAGTATTCCATTGTATATATGTACCACATCTTTATTCATTCCTCTGTCAATGGGCATTTAGGTTGCTTCCATGTCTTGGCTGTTATAAATAGTGCTGCGATGGGGTGCATGTATCCTTTCAAACCATGTTTTTCTCCAGATATATGCCCAGGAATGGGATTGCTAGATCATATGGTAATTTATTTTTAGTTTTCTGAGGAACCTCCATACTGTTCTCCATAGTGGTTGCACCAACTTACATTCCCACCAGCAGTATAGGAGGGTTCCCTTTTCTCCACACCCACTCCAGCATTTGTTATTTGTAGACATTTTAATGATGGCCATTCTTACTCGTGTGAGGTGGTACCTCATGGTAGTTTTGATTTGCATTTCTCTAATAATTAGTGAGGTTGAGCATCTTTTCATGTGCCTATTGGCCATCTCTATGTCTTCTTTGGAGAAATGTCTATTTAAGTCTTTTGCCCATTTTTCGATTGTGTTGTCTTTTTGTTGTTGAGTTGTATACGTTGTTTGTATATTTTGGATATTAAGCCCTTGTCAGTCACATCATTTGCAAATATTTTCTCCCATTCTGTAGGTTGTCTCTTTGTTTTTTGGTTTTTTTTTTTTTTTATGGTTTCCTTTGCTGTGCAAAAGCTTGTAAGTTTGATTAGGTCCCACTTGTTTATTTTTGTTTTGATATCTATTGCTTTGGGAGACCTACCTCAGAAAACATTGGTATGATTTATATCAGAGAATGTTTTGCCTATGATCTCTTCTAGGGGTTTTATGGTGTCTTGTTTTATATTTAAGTCTTTAAGCCATTTTGAGTTTATTTTTGTGCATGGTGTGAGTGTATGTTCTAACTCTATTGCTTTACATGCAGCTATCCAACTTTCCCAGCACCACTTTCTGAAAAGACTGTCTTTTTCGTATTTTATATTCATGTCTTCTTTGTCAAAGAGTAACTGACTGTAGGTGTGTGGGTCTATTTCTGGCCTCTCTGTTCTGTTCCATTGATCCGTGTGTCTGTTTTTGTGCCAGTGACACATTGTTTTGATTACTGTAGCTTTGTAGTATAGTCTGAAGCCTGGGAGGCTTATGCCTCCAGCTTTGTTCTTTTTCCTCAGGATTGCTTTCGCAATTCTAGTTCTTTCTAATATCACAATCTTGATCACTAGAAAAATTCAATTAGTAAAATTTTCAACACTAATATTAAAAATCAAACTTTTATGTAGTGCTTTCTATCTGAAAGAAAATTATAAAAATCAAAGAAAATTGAGATATTTAGATTTCATTTTTTCAACAGTGGCTTGCCAAATTTCATATTCTGGAAATAAATTATTATGAAATTACCTAAACCTACATCTTAAAAAATTGAGTCACAATATAACTAATGTTGTAAACTTAGGCGCATCATGGTGAAATTTTACTCCAAAAATTAAGGAAATCTGACCTGGAGTGCCTCTGGCCTATATTATGGCATCAATTGTCAAACTTTCTCTTTTTTTAACCACAGAATTGTTATTCCTGTATGTTGACTGCAGACTCTGCCTTAGTTTGGGAGCTATTAACATCTATCAGGATCAATTGTACATACCTGAACTAAGAAAAATGTACTTGACAACTCTAATGGCTCTGAAAAAGCCATTACAGAGTCACAGAGAAAAGGGAGAAAAAAGGCCAAGGCATGGCAAAGAATCAGAGGAGAAATTCTTCTCTTTTTCTCTTACTAACTCCTACCATTCTATTTTTAGCCCCAACTGTGCATTTTTTCCTTTTTTTTTTTTTAACAAAGTTAAATGCATATTTCTCAATGACTATGCTTTTGTGTTTTGTTGAAAACATGCATATATGATACAGACACATGGCCTTGATGCTGTGGTCTTCTGGGAACACATGGCATTCAATACCGTTTGATGCCAATGAAACAAGCACTGGCGACAAGACTTTCCTTTAAACAGAGCAGCAAACAGCATAAAGGAAATCATTCTTAATAGGTGGTATTTTTCAGGCCACCAGAGCAGCACCGCCTTCTGTTCAGTTCTACCCAACTTTTCAAACAGCAAGGAATGATGCCATTGGTGAGTGGAGTCATTTCTCAGTCTTTTTCATTGTTTTCCAGAGCAGCTCCACTTAGCAAATCCCTTACAAATCTCAATGTCATATTTAAAGTAAATACACCCAGAAAAGGTAACCACAAAAGCTTTAAAGTTCAGCCTATTAACTTGTAAATAAGTGCTGCAGACTTAATTTTCCTTTAAATAAAACAAAGGTGTTTAATTCTTGTTGTTATTTGATGAGTCATTGCCATTTTCCCCAAATACAGCAAATATTTACTTGTTATTTTTCCTTCTGATCCTGCCTCCTGTTGTATTTTCATTTTATGAGGCCACAGAATGGGTGAAAACATATACTGTCCCAAAGGTTACTTATAGAGAGATGATGGGGAAAGGAGCTGTGAAGGAGCTGCATAATTGATTTCTAAATCAAACGACCTGTTTATGAAAATAATTCTATAACTTCAACATCTATTTAGAATGCAACAGAGATCTTTCCAGGGAGAAGAAATGCATCAAAAA
Source organism: Globicephala melas (assembly GCF_963455315.2). Taxonomy (NCBI): domain Eukaryota; kingdom Metazoa; phylum Chordata; class Mammalia; order Artiodactyla; family Delphinidae; genus Globicephala; species Globicephala melas. The sequence goes on from NC_083315.2 coordinate 95,951,716, forward strand.
AGGAAAAAAAAAAAAAAAAAAGGGGAGTAAAGAGAAAAAAAAAAAGAAAAGAAACAGAGATTTTACTTTTAGCTCATCCTCAGATTTGCAAGGGACAATAAGCGAGATTCATTAGGCCATTTGTTTCTGTCATCTGCCATGATTCAAAATGAAATACTAAATGTTTCATGGACTCAGAAAAAGAGTAGAATTTGTCTTTGTGTTGGCTGTGCAAAGACGGTGTGGCTTACAGCCCCCATACAAGAGGCCTGACGGATGAAAGGGGGAAGGGTGGTGCCATCTGAATGATGATGGGCTAATATCATCACCCTCTTGTCAGCTGTAATAGGCCTTTCCTCACAGAAATAATTCATAAAACCGCTACATTATATTCTATCCCTGACAGGCCCTATCTATCCTCCAACCCAGCAGGCTCACAACTAATAAGAAAATATGTGGTTCAGGAACCCTGAAAAATTAAACAGGTAGTTTATGAACAATTTGTTTCATGGGGATGTTTATTATGTTTATTAAATATTGAGCCTTTAATGTTTTCCCAGTACAGATGATATCATAAAACTGCTGACTTAAGCCTCGGATGTATTCTTAGAAAATGACATTTTACACGACTAGTAGTACATAGTAAATAACTAAATTATAGCTGCTTATGTGTATGTGTATAGAGACAGGATGTAGAAAATGTAATTTGTAATGTATATTTATGTACATGTATATGTGAGATACGTCCTTGTGTACCCTCGTGGATCACGTTCAAGCTTTCCTTGCAGGCTTAGGTTTAAAAGTAAGTTGGGGAATACCATTATTTTAGCATTTGTCTTGAGGAAGGTCAGCCCGAGGTTTGTTTTATTGCTTGTACTGAAGGAGAAACCTTGAGTTCAGTGTTTGAGGCATCAAGAGTACACATACTCTGGGCACTAATAATAAACTTAATCAGGAGTGTTACTCTGTAAGTACAATTTTTATAGAAATCCGTTATCTAGGTTTTCTCTGGAGACCAATGTATGTGAGCATAGGAGGGTAAAATGGCTTCTGGTAATGTGATATTCTTTATTTGAAAAGTACCAAATTAGATACAGAAACTGTTCTGCAGAGAACGGCAGAGAAAGTGCATGAAGCATGTTCTTTCTTTGCCCATACCTTGCGCATTACTAGCTTTGCTGTCATAATATATTTAATCAGTGTGACAGTAAATGATCTTCTGCTGTAGACAGGCAAGTGGAAGATTATCTGCATCTTACAGGGTTAATGGCCCTTCCATAATAAACAATACCCACAGTATGAAAATAAGGCAATAATTCACATACATATTTCAGAAAGCACATGCCCAAGGTGATTTACCAAGGAAGTTGGATGAAACCTGTGGTTAAATGCTCTGGCATTCCAGGTCACAGCTTTACTGATCTCAGAAGGATATCTTAATTTACTGTATATTCCCACAGAGAAACATACACACGTTTTATAATAAATACATCCTCACAGCGTTTCACCGAGGGTATATAGGTACATGTAATGTGAAAATTCAGATGAAATAGAAAATATCAGCATGAAGAGGTTAAATGCAGAGTCTATTTGAAGAGTGGTTATCAGTAAATCAGCTTCAAGCTAGGGGAATTCTTTAGGAGCCACTCATGTACCATTTTTGTCTAATATTTTTATAAGTATCTAGAAGAAAGGAATAGAGAGAAACTGACCCCAAGCGTGAGGATGACCCTGAAAGCAAGCATGCAAATTAAGGATGACTTCTGTAAATTGCGAGACATCATCAGAGATAAGTAGAAAGAGATTCAGAAAGAGGAGGTCCCCTTGGGTAAGACACACACATGGGATGGGGGATGCCTAAATCTTTGCAGGTGTGGCAAAAAGCTTTCATTGTGGATAGTAAGCCAGTTGACAGCAAAACAGAAGTATCTGAAAATCAAGCAAGGTACTGTAACTATTAAAATAGTCTAGCTTAGGGGATATAAAACAATCTTTGTGCTCAGTACTGCTCAGCTTATGAGCTTTTCTCAGTCTAGCTTCTACAAATGAAGAGTGGTGTGGGGAATTTGGACAGAAAAGTTAAGGGATTGAGATATGTAGCTTACAGAAGAGAATGGTGAGGCTGAATAATCTTTACCTCTAAAGTGTTCTTATCTAAAGATGGGGAAAAAACTGCGTTCCTGCTGGACCAGTTTACTGGTCCAGCAGGATGAGTTGAGATTAAATGCATTATTTTTTATAAATGGGATCGTTAGATGTCAGATTAGGTAGCAAGAGAGGTATATTCTGTTGCTGAGATTTTAAAAATAGATTTGATCTTCGTTTGTTAGGAATAGGCTAGAAGCAGCCTGTCCTTAAAAGAAGGTTGGTTGTTTAACCTCTTGTGGTTCCTTCCAGCTTTAAGAATCTATGAATCTATGCATGATCAAGTTTCTGTCCCTGCACACAGTTTCTAATATTTCCACTGAGAACATATTTTAACAATTATTGGGTCACTCTGAGACCTCTTTCAAGGTTTAATTCTAAAGAATAAAAACTGTAACTCGCCTTTCCCAAATATCTTCTCCAAGTGGTAGGTTATTTTCTGATAGAATTGGAAAATTATTCATTTAAACTGGACCCATTTGGAATTTTTTGTCCTGGCATAGACTTTCTGGGCTGAGGTTGCCACTCCTGGAGCTGGTATCCCCTGAAGGGATGACCCTCCTGCCTTGCCTGTGGCTTTCTGTGTAGTCTGAATTTGTTAATGAAACCCAGAACCCTGAATAGTTCTTTGCACAAGAGAGAGACAAAATGAACGGCAGTTTATGGAGAGAAAAAATTTACTCTGGGTCATTAAAGAACCGTGAACATCCCAAACAGCATTAGGCACTGTTTGGTCTCTGGGGCACATGTTGTGCTACTAGTTTCAGAAATCCTCTTAGAGGAAGGCAGCTGGTGGCAATTAATTACCCCCAGATAGCCTATGTATGGAAACAGAAAAGAAATTAGGTTTAATTGGCCTTAGCACAATCAGGAATGTGGCATTTATTTAATTATGAATTGTTGGGAATGGAGCATTGATTAGTGTTTCATTTCATTATTAATATTCATAATACAATTAATAACACATGCAGCATATAAAAATGAAATAAGCTTCTTGGATGTTACAGTAAGGTATTGCATGTTATTTTTAGGAACACATGGAGTATGTTCTTTTGACAATCAAAAAATTCTCAATTATATAAAAAATTAAGCATTTCTTACCCTTGAGTGTCAGTCACATTGATTATTTCAAAGTTTTCCTTTATCAAGCCAAGGTCTGATGCAGCCTCAGCAGAGCTTGTATTAGTGGGTGAAATGATTCATTGAAACCCAATTTATTTTCTATTTTGGTCTACCTTTTGGCTTTGAAGTTAAAATGTTTGTCATTAAGTGCCCTTGCATCTTTTGCTTGGTAATAACTGGGATTTCTTAAAAGGAAAAAGAAAAAAATCTGGCATTTGAACAAAAAGTACAGAAACTGAACTAACTATGTGGGGCTTTTAAAATTGTCACAATTCTCACATACTGCTTTAACTTTTATAGAAATATTTGCCTAGGAAAATATTTTACATCATATTAATAAAATAATTGCACTTACACTGATTACGTAGTATTTTTCTTGGTTTGTATATATTAAATAAAATCCTTGAAAGTAAGCCTCCAGACTTTTTTACCCTATGGTTTTATAGGATGAACATTTGCCCCCAATTCAAGGGAATAACTTGCATTTAAACAATGTCTCCCTGATGGGAATGTCCCCCAAATGCCACACAGACTAAACAAAATGAATGCTTCTGACTGCCATGTTGTATTTTGAAAAATCTGTCTTATATTCCACACATACCAGGCAATATTTCTGCACAGTTTCACACCAAAGCAGCAGGATTGGAAGTGCTTTTCTGTTGTATCAAACATTCATAAATAGAGGGAAAGCAACACCCCATGGTCCTACAGATGTTTGTAAACTGAAGTGGTTGCGTGTTCTAGAAAGTAAGGCAGGCATCTTTTCGCTACACTTAAAAACAGTCACAGTGACTTGCTGTGCAGTCTTGAGAACACTATTTATTTTTAACTCCTTCACCCTTGCAAATGGGATACTGAAATTTTATGTCACAAACTTAAGTGTAGAGAAAGGATACCAAGCTCAGAGGTTAAGCAAAAAGCTAAAAAGGCTAACCATAAATTCACAACATCCAGGCTTGGAGAGAGGGTTACTTTACAGAGGACAGCTTTTCTACTTTCCTTTCCTTGATTTTTTTGGTATTCTTTTCATCATATGAAAAAATTAAGGAAAAAAAGCATTTTTCACAGAGGACACTAAACACTTCTTCATTTTATCAAACATTTCTTAAATACTGCTGGTGTATACATTCCTGTTCAAGATACATATGATATCAAAATGAAAGATGGGTTTGCCCTTACAAATCATGAAAGGACCAGCAAATCAAAGCAATCATATGATTGCTTTACGTGGGGCACCCCAGAAACAACATTCAAGGAAAACTAATCCAGACTTCGGAGTCAGGAGACCCGGCTGTCATTCTTGTTATTCTGCCAGGAATTGACTGTGGGACCTTAGGCTTCACTTACTTCTCTCGAATTCAATTTCCCCATTCGCAAAATGAAGAAGTTAAACTCTTTAGATGATCTCTGAGGCCGCTTCATATCTAATCTTTTATTATTGTTATCTATAGGATTGAGGGGATGTGATGGGGCCTTCACAAAGAGATGGAAAAATCCTAAAATTCAGAAATGTTATTTTGTAAGGGCATGTCAAATGTCTACTCAAAGCAACAGAACAGGGTTTCTGCCAAAAAGTATCCCTATGAAAATTGACTCAGAGACCTAACGGGAGAGCAGGAAGGAGGGGGATGCAATTGTTTCCTTTTCTTTTTTCAGGAGTAGAGAGACATTTCATAAATACGAGGGAAATCCAGTCTCTGTTTGGTGTGCTGTGGTCCCCTGCAGACCACACTTTGGGCTTTGTTTATCCTGCGCTGTGGCCTTAGCCCTGTACACAGGGCTGGGTTACTGCTGAGGAAACACCTCCGCTGTCCCTTAAATTGGCTTTTGAAAGTTAAACAGGAGAAAGATACATGCAGAGTGAGTGAAATCACACCTCAAATTATAGGCTCATTTGACATCATGCATCAGAACTAACAGTTAAATAGTAACACACATGTGTACATTTACATGTGTCTATAGACATAACCTCCACCTTCCTGCTAACTTCCCCACTAAGTTTACTGTTTTTGTTTCATTAGTTGTGGGGCTGTTGTCAAGATCTGCCAATTGGAAGTCACTACGTTTTGTAAAGTTAAATGAACTTGGCCCGGGAAACAGTCCATTATGTGAGAAATTTTATGTAAACATATGGGAACTGAATTACTCCTTGTTACTTTAAGCCAGTGACAAGTATCATTATCCGAAGTGTTGTTGGTTTGGTGCAGGAGCTGTGTGTGCTCCTAATGTACTTTCTTTACTTTTCTGCAGGAAAACCCTCAGACACAGTGTCTAATGGCAGCATGTACCTATCTGTCAACAAAGAAGTCCATGATATGAAATCACCACTATAGCAGCTGGTAGAAAGAGACAGCCAACAACCCATGTTTGACAGAACACCCACACCTTTGGTGGCTAAGAAGCCAGTTGCACAGCAAAAATTAAGGATTGGGACTTTATTTTCTATTTGTCTAACCCCATATTCCCATCACTCTTGTACAGTATATATAAGTACGATAAAACTTCCAGTGACACCAAGGCATCAGGACTCTTGCAGCAGTTATACTCAAAACAAAGATATGACATACGCACACATACATATGTATGTGCACACAAAATCAAGAAAATAAAGCCAGGTGAACATGAGTACATATCTACTGGGTATAATTATAATTACAAAACCAATACATCCAAAACTTCATTATCAAACTATGATTTGACATGTCCCTTATAATGCAACTCATACATTTACAAATAAGTCTTCGAAGGTGTTAAAAAATAGAATGGCTGACTGGAGCTGTTATTTCATTCACAGGGACGGAAGGACATATGTGTCATTATGCATGTAACTACTTAACTAAGGCTTTCTATCTAAAAATATTTTCTCTTTTGTGCTCAAAAATATAAACATATATTTTTAAGCTAAAAATTCTATATGTCAGGGAGTCTCTAAGTGCCCTGGTAAGTTCTGCCTTTTGTTGGAGTTTGTTAAAGTATTTTGGAGTTAAATCTAGTCTCCTTTTGACAACATGCTGGGAAACTGGGGACTGGGGAAAGGATTAGGAGGTTGAAAAAGGACGGAAATCCATATTTTTGGTTCAGGAGAAACTTGTATTTATTCTTATTTATTTATTTGTTTATTTATTCGTTGCTGTGCATGGGCTTTTCTCTAGTTGCAGTGAGCAGGGGCTACTCTTCGTTGCGGTGCACGGGCTTCTCATTGCGGTGGCTTCTCTTGTTGCAGAGCACGTGCTCTAGGTGAGCGGACTTCAGTAGTTGTGGCTCACAGGCTCCGTAGTTGTGGCTCACAGGCTCTAGAGCACAGGCTCAGTAGTTGTGGCGCATGGGCTTAGTTGTTCCATGGCATGTGGGATCTTTCCGGACCAGGGATCAAACCCGTGTCCCCCTGCATTGGCAGGTGACCTCTGTACACACTTGACTAGAGTGTACAAATGTAACATATATACTCCTGCCAGTAACCTCTCCTTTATAAATAATGAGGTGCTGCATCTTAAGACTGATTTCCAGTATCCTACTGCAAGATTGAATTCAGAGCCTTTTATTATTATATATTTTGTTTATTGGCTAATAACTTTGATTTAAGTTTTGAAATCTAAAAGTAAAACAGAGACGCAATTGGACTTGTTGCAACTGATACAGCTACCACAGGCGATCAGATTACCTGTCCTGTGTGGCCCCAGATGTTTATCTTATTGAGAAGTTTTTCTTGCCTCAGAATCCCCTCCCTCTGTTCTATGATTTCCTCTCCCTTTGGTGAGCTATTTTAGCTTGTCTCCAGCTGCCGGACAAAACAGTCTCACATCCCTGACACCAGAGGGGGAAATAAAAAGAACTTATTAAAAAAAGCATTTTCATGTCAATGTTTTATAATTTTGAAAGATTGAAAAAAGTTGTCTGCCCATCAGACATTGCAAATACCTGGTAAACAATGGGGAACACAGACTCTGAGGAAGAAAAAACTAATCAAACTTATGCCTCAGGGAGGAATAAGAGAGAGAGGATTTTATTATTTCCATGTGGTATTTTGAATATATTATTCTGAACAGCACTTAGCACCTTCATGGTGCTAAATTAATTTAAAATGATAATATTTTCCCTTCCTTTCTAAGTGTTCTCTTCTGTGGGTGTTGTAGGGTACAGGTGGTGGGCAGAAAACTTGGAGGTTTTGATCTTGCATATGAAATATGCAAGTTGTTAAGTTTTTACATGCGCAATTTGTTGCTGGGTAACAAACCATGGAGGTAGAATATGATTATATTTCCAGAATAGGTATTTTCATCGGTTTATAAAAACTGTGTATTTATAAATCTGTGTTAAAATTTTCAAAGCATTTCACATTTGTATGGTACTTAACCCTCCAACTTACCCAAGTGCTAGTTACATGAGGTGGTGTGCTATATAATTTACATAGGAGGAAGGTTAAATGACTTAATCCGAGCTGAAAGTGATATTATCACCAGAAGCTGAATGCTGTCTCTTCTACCTCAGAGTAGAACTGAAGTAGAAACAGATTTTACTTGAAATAGAAAGCAGTGATCTTGCTTGAATCTGTTTCATCTTTAAGTTCTAGGAAACCAGGACCCGCAGCTTAAAATGGGTTAGAAAGATTTTCTAGAAAGATGTAACAAAGGAACCTGGCTCTTGTGGCAATATCTTGTCACAGAGTGTAGTCCACTTGTAATTGCCTTTCTATTCTTTGCTCTTAGATGGTTGTTGTTGTTTCACATAAGGATGCTGAGCTTCATGAAAAGAATATATGGCTCCTCCACCAGAGCTAGACCCAAATGACACAGTATCCTCACTGCCCCTTTTCTTTGTAATCAGGGGCCTTTGGGGTGTTTCTCTTTTCTTCTATTGTTCTATGATTGCCCCTTTTTCTCCCTGTCAAAACTGACTTTCAGGAAATAAATTGGTAGCATTCTCTGACATTCTGAGAATTCAGGTTTTGTTTGAAACACACACACACACACACACATACACAACTTTAAGGCAGATTTTTATTGTCTTTCTCTCTAATAGTATAAATGAGGGAATAATTCCTCACTTACAATCACTGGCATAAGAATGTAAGTTGAAAAGTACACTTGAGAGATAAAGAGATATTTAAAATAGAATGAAAATTTTACGAATGAATTGAAAAAAATACTAGTTATGGACATTGTAGACAAGATATGGACATGGGGAGAGAGAAAAAGAGAAGAGGAAAGGAATGAGAGAGAGAAGAAGGACAGAGAGAACCAGAGAAAGAGAAAAAAAGACAAAGAGGAAGGAAAGAAGGGAGAGAGGAAGAGGAGGACGTGGAAGGAAAGAAAGAAGGGGGAAATGGGAAGGGAAGGAAAAACGAAGAAAGGAAGAAAGAAAAGAAAGAAGCAACTAAGCAAGGAGTGGGGAAAATATATGTACATTTCAAAAAGATATGTCGATAAAAACAGGAGGTCCCAGATAGGAACTTGTTTTTAGAGACCTTGAACTTAAGTTTGACTATGATAAGGTAGTCAAGGGCAGATTTTTCTTTTTAGGTATGGTGAAGATGCGGCAGTAGAAGACTGTAGATGGACAGTCACCTTTTAAAATAAAAATTAAATAATTTGAAACTAATCATATTCTGAGCATTGGCTTCATGTCTTAATTTTTTTCAAATGGAAAATCTTGATCAAGAGTAGTTTGAAGGTTTAGCCCCAGAGCTATTACCCTCATAATCAATCTTAAAGATTCTCCTATGAATTATTATTAATTTACATATTTAAAAATATGTTTCTTTTGATTATTTTTAAATTTGGGTAGCAACCCACTAATAAGTTCATGAAATTGATTTAGATGGTAACAACAACTATGTTTTAAAAAATAAAATAGAATAAATAACAGTATATTAAGTTGGCTTAGAGTTGAATGTAAAACTGAGTACATCATGTGTAGGAATATTGTGTAGGAATATTGTGTAGGAATATTGATTTCTGAAGTTTTTGTTTCAGTTGTATGTGTTTGTATGTGTGTATAGGTATTTATATATGTATTTTTATGGGCATATATTTGTCTAAAATGTTTGAAAAAGACTGATCTGGGTGGTATTGAACAAAAACTCACCAGGATATGTATGTGTCGTGTTCTTTGGGATATTTTAAGTGTCTCTTCCTGATGGGAGGATTGTTTATTTCAAAATGTGTCCATTTTGGTTTTCACCTTACCATATTTCCAGAGTTAATTTTTCACTCAAAGGTATAACTTGTTTAATGAATGTATGTAAAAAGTGCTTTGGTTCGACATCATATGTCACTACAGAATTGCAAATTAAATCCATGGTAAGATATTACTACATGCCTATTAGAATGGTCAAAATCCAAAACAGTGACAACGTTAAATGCTGCTGAGGATGTGGAGCAGCAAGAACTCTTATTCATTGCTGGTCAGATGCAAAATGGTCCAAACACTTTGGAAGACAGTTTGCCGTCTCTTATAAAACTAAACATACTCTTATCATACAATCTAGCAATTGTAGTCCTTGGTATTTACTTAAATGAATTGGAAATATGTCCACACAAAAGCCTACACATGGATGTTTATAGCAGTTTTATTCATAATTGCCAAAACTTGGAAGCAACCAAGATGTCCTTCAGTTGGTGAATGGATAAATAACCTGTGGTACATCCAAACAATGGAATATTACTCAGTGCTTAAAGGAAATGAGCTATCGAGCCATGAAAAGACATGGAAGAAACTTAAATGCATGTTACTAAAAGAATATTCAAGCGAGAGAAACTAATATGAAAAGACTAAATATTGTATTATTCCAACTATGTGACATTCTGGAAAAAGCAAAACTATGGAGACAGTAAGAGGATCAGTGGTTGCCAGGGGTTAGTGACGAGGGATGAATAGGCAGAACACAGAGGATTTTTAGGGCAGTGAAATTATTCTGTGTGATGCTACAGTGGAGAATCCATGTCATTATACATTTGTAAAAACCCATAGAATGTGCAGCACCAAGAATGAACCCTACTATACTCTGTGGACTTTGGTTAACAATGATGTGTCAGCATATGTTGATGGATTTAAAAAATGTACCATTGTGGTGCAGAATATTGTTAGTGAGGGAGGCTGTGCATGTGTGGGGGCAGGAGGTCTACAGAAACTGTACTTTCTACTCATCTTTACTGTGAACTTAAAACTACTCTAAAAATAAAGTGTATTAATTAAAAAACAGACATGCTCTAAACTGTATCTGTGTTGCCAAGTTGACCTCCAATACATTATACCACTTTATTCTTCAATTAACATTGTATGGGAGTGTCAGTTTCCCCACACCCACACCAATTCTGTGTGCTATTAATTTTGCTATAGTTATTTACCATCTCAATATATGAAAAATAATATCTCATTACTGTGTTTTAATTTGCATATCTTTATGGTGAATGCTAAAGTGTCTTTTCCTATGTTTATAAGCTATCTATTCTTCCGTTTATAACTGAATATTCCTGTTCTTTGACAATTGCATGGCTTTTAAAGTTGATGATCATTAAAAAAAATCTTAAATTTTTTTTACAAAGGTGCTTTGGGTTCTTTAGAAAAATAATATTAATGCAAATCTGAAATAGAAGTAGCAATTAGTACTACATGGTGAAAAATGACCAAGATGCCACCCGAACAATTGCCAACAGACCTGGCCTGTTCCTTAGCCAGCCTGGAGACCACCAGCCAGTTCTAGGCTCCCTGCTGTGGATTACAGAGCAACACAACCCTTGTCTTCAGGATCATATTCTTCAATCAAAGAGTATGGAAATCTTTCCCTTTATCTTCCTTTTCTTCTAAGGAGGCAGAATGGAACAGAATGAATGGGAGGAGGAGGAGGTAAGAAAGAAACAGGCAATAAATAGACCTTTTGGCAAAGGAATCAAAAGCTGGAGATGACACAGAAGAGAGGTAAACACTGAATGTGGGAGCGGTTGCTGTCCTGGAGGCCAGTTGGCTTGGACTCGGGTGGAAAGCACTAGCCCAAATGCCAACACTGCCATGGGATCTGTAGACTCTTCTCAACGTGATTATGGCAGATTCAGTCGAATCTATTTGTGGCCCCCGTAGGTGAGACTGAGCGGCAAAGAGATCGTCTCACCTTGGTTCTTTCAGGCACCACTCTCTTAGCCAACTACCTGCCATCACCTGTGTGGTGCATCTGATGCTCTGGTCAGGGAGACTGTACTGCAAATGCATCCCCACCCTGCTTGCAGGCCTCACACCCTCAATCCTCCAACTGAAGCACTGTTGCGAGGCCACAAAGAAGCTCTTGGGATTTGGCCAAATCAGTCGTTAAGAAGGCAGTG